>NW_009203168.1:4348-44641 GCF_000690835.1 Fulmarus glacialis | reverse complement strand
TAAGGAATTTTGGAATAGAAGCAGAATAGCCCCCACTCGCAGAGTGGTGTAACTGTTAGCCGCTTAATAAGCGTCCTTCCTAATACACCTCACTTGGTACCTCGGAACCTTGTTCCTTCAAGGGGTAAATAGCGGCAGAGGGCCTGACCGTGACACAAAATGGCACAGCGAGCAGGGTCTGAGGATAACAGGGCAGGGGTTTATTTGGGGTAAGCATGGGATTCCGCCCCGGCCCCGGTTTGACAATGCTCAGGTCCAAGACCGCTGGTCTGAGTGGGACAAGGTGAAAAGCCACACGGACCTGGCACAGGGAAAAGTTAAAGATGGGAAAGGTAAAGGCATCATCTGTAAGATGTTGGGTGCATGCTGTCATGCCGACTGTAATGAAAAGAAGCGATGGGAAGACAAAAAGAAAGAACTGCTTGCTCAAATTGAAAGGTTACAAGAGAAGGAGAAAGGCAAGAGATGCAGCTGATGATGCAAGGTCTAACTTTCCAGAAACAGAGAAAATGAGAAGAGATTAGAAGATAAAGTAGTACAGATGGTCAGTGCTAACTTGGAGAAACAGGGCGGGACTGTGGATGCCCTTAAAATGCAGGCTCTAATACGAGATCCCAAGCACTGGGATGGGGACATTTGGAATGACCCCGATGAGGAGCCAGGTGACTGGCCAGACGATGGTGACGATACCGCGCAAGGAGTCTTCCCCATTATCAAACATGAGATAAGTCGGGGGACAGATGGGAGACCTGCCCAGGATGAGACCTGCCGGACCACTGCCTTTCCCCACCTTGATCTGGCCAAGTAAAGAGGGAGTTTGCTAAATGGCCTGATGAGTCTGCAATCAAGTGGGTCAAACGAGTTCATGAGATGGGAGGTGATCTAGTTTTCGATCAAGAGGAAGCTCAGAGGGGAGGCTGAGGAGCTGGCATCTTTCTCAGCGCAGGTCCAGGAGCGCTGTGTTCCCTGACCGCCCAAGCTGCCTATTGGGTGGGAGGGTGTTCCTAAACTGGAGCAAGGAGAACAACTGTGTATTCGTGCTCGCTCTGCTCAGGAATTGGCTAACGGATGACTGCAGTTGGCTGTTGAACAGTTTGTTGATCAAAAGGGACACAATAATGATGGGGAAGCTTCAGACTCACCATTGTATCTGATCCTGACCCTTGATAAATTGGGACTGCTCATACAAAGGTTCGGACCCAGCCTTAAATTAATCTTAATTAGTATCGCCCATGCAATGCAAAACAGGCAAAACAATTGGGGATGGTTCATAAACCAACTAACACAAAAGGCTAAAACGATAGGGTGCAATGAAGATGTCACCTGACCAAAACCCCCGAAAGAGGCCAGAACCCTCAAACAAGGTCCTATGGGACCTCGGGTTAAATCCTTAAGACAAGAGATGAGAAAAACCTCAGAACCAGACTGTGGAGGGAAGGTTTAGATCTAGGTTTGTCACTAGAATGAATGCATAAGAAATGCACTAGCAGTTTAGGGGCCATGGTCCAAGCTGTCCGTGAAGCCGGCCGGCGTGGCAAGGATGCAGACCACCTGTCCGCCAACCCATTTTATAAAGATGCCAGAGAGGCTCTAGACACAGTTTGGCGTGCTACTGCCCTACTGGTGGAAAACTAGTAGTGCCCATAACCTGTCTGGTGTTCGGGTATGGCAGCTTAAACTTTTCAAGTGGGACACCAAGGGGGGTCCACATGTCATTATCGGCCTGGGCCCTAATAGGTTCCCTGTAAGATGTTTGATTGACACTGGAGCCCAAATTTCCTGTTTTCCCTCTGCCTTAATGGCAACCTCGGGTATCTCTCCCTGTGCATGCGTTCACGTTCAAGGAGTGGGCAGCCAACCTCTCAGTGTGCCACTGCCTGGGTAGTGTTGCACCTTCCTGATGAAAAGACATTGCCAAGTTAAAGCTTCTTTTGTTCCTGACCTAGAACAAGCACTTCAGCTCCACAAGCCTGAATGGGACACTTGTGGACAGCGCTGGCCAAAATAAATTTCCACTGCGGCACACATGGTCAACCAATTGGCAAGGCTTTTCCACCTGGACTGCCCGTGTTGAAACTGTTGACTCCCCCGAGAGTGCCTTAAGACCTGCAGATTGGGCAAGCAGTATCTTTTAACCACCCCACCGAGGCGCTTAAGCAAGGCCTCCTTTTGAGCATGCATAATAACATCTGGAACATTCAGACTCCTGACAGCAAGACCCTAAAAATTCCCCAAAAGTGGATCCAGGGGTAACCGTCCAGGCTTTTACTGTGGAGACCGTTTTCTTTTCTGTTCTGCAGGAATGTCACGGATCAATTCACTACTCAGAACGGCATAATTTGGTTCACTTGTATGGTACACAGTCCTTATATTCTGCTGAAGCCCCATTGCCACCACAGTGGGAATACTGGGTGGTGTTAATTGACTTACTGGAGGGAGTGGGCAGATTTGCCCCTAGTGACTGGGTCAGTACGGGTTCCTGTAGGTTTTCTGAACTTTTGGTGCAGCTGTTCGGCGTGCAGCACCATACCTCTAAGATGGAGGCAGCAAATGGCACTACCCCCAGTGGCAGGCTAGACCAGGCTCAATTCTGAAGAGCTTGGTGTAGGGTTGCTGCTGGTAGGATGTGGCCAACCAGTTACATTTTGAGTGGTGTCGCAGGTGCCTGAACGATGCCAATATTAAGCGGCTTGGCCTCTTTTTCCTGATGGCCATTAACGCAGCCCCACACACAGATGCTTCAGGGAGGGCTTAAAAGTAATGTAGTCTTGCAAACGGGAATGGATTTTACGCGAGATGTGGACATTAATGACGGTCCGTTTTCTGCCTGTATTGCCACTCTGACATCAGCTGAGAACTTGCCTTTGCACCTTCATGGCTCAGGCATTGACATATCAGAATTAATAGCAAACATTTCCAAAACAGCAGTTCCCCTCAATACCACTGAAGGTGTCCAGGTGTGTTGTATACCTCTAGCTTCAGGTTGCATGCACTTGAGCCTAAATGACAGTGAAAGCTGCCTGGAAGGGGTAGATGGCTGGACCACCAACACCACCACCCATACTTGGGACTGGGATTGGACTACCCCAAGCAGTGGATTTAATTTAAACCACTTCAATGCATCAAAGCCTAACATCTCTATCTCCTATACAATGCAAGATCGTGATATTACACACCCAGGTGAAACATGCAATGGTACTCTGTGGGACATTGATTGGTTCAATTTAGAAGTGGTAAAACAGTGACTCCCATGCTCATTTCAAATTCCTTGGTTTCAAATACAAGATGTTTCCTGGTACGTCCACTTAGGAGGAAAATGAAATCTAACTAAGTGGGCCCACGCAGTGCGTTACTCTAAGGTCTAAGAGTTTTAACTCATTGACCCACCTCAAGAGAAGTGGGCCCTCTGGTCTCATACTATACATCAAGCTTTATTCATGTGGGAAAAGAATGCTTCCATGGTGGTACGGACACCCCCGGGTGTGTATGGCTGTGCAGTGATGAATATGCCTATCCCAACTTTAATTGAAACCTGGGAAAACGCCTATCAGCCAGCCACCTGCACCCTAGGTACCATTCTATCTTGCCCTAGGAAATGGATGCCCCTAGGAATATGTTGCACCCCTTAACTGGGCAGAACTATCAGGTAAAGTGAGAAACACTTTCTTGGGAAGAAATAAGTGTGCGTCAACAGCTGAAATCTATGATGGGATGGGTGGCTGACTGGTTTATTCCAGATAGCAACATTAAGACCAACATTATCGAAGATACCCTCGTCCAACTGGGACGTCTGGCCAACAGCACCAGAACATCCTTCACGTTGGTCAACACACAATTGCAAGTCACCGCCAAGATGACACTACAAAACAGACTGGTGCTAGATGCCCTCTTGCTCAAACAAGCTGGAGTGTGCGCACTCGTCTACGCAACAACAGACTGTTGGACCTTGGACTTTGAACCTTATTCCTTCAGGGGGTAGATAGTGGCATAGGGTCTGACCGCAGCACCTGCTTGGTTTCCATTGCTTCTTGGGAAGGTTCTAAGACAACACAGCCTGCAAACTGACCATGTGCACCAGCCTGTAACAGAAAAGTAGTACATTCTCCTTCGGGAGTTCTAGTATCCTCTGTTATTGCAATTTAGCCAAGCAGCTACAGGAGAACAGATACATATCTTTCAGGATAGGTAGATTGCAGTAACAACAGAAAGGAGGAGTAGTAAGTCTCTTAACATCATGGAAAAAGATACTGGATAAGGCAAGAAGGCTTTCCCATTTCTCCAACATTTTATGAATCAAAACATAGAAGACTGTAGTCCTTCCTTACTCATGCATTTTTTCAAGCCTTGTACAAATAATCCAAACAGACCATCCAGAAGGTTCACTATGTGCTTTATCTAAATGATAGAATTAAAAAAAAAAAAAAGATCTATATAATAACTCCCAACGACTTCAGAACGAAAACAACTCAGTAGCAAGAAACAGTGAATTTTTTCAGTAGAATGGATGAAGTATATATTAGTTAAGGGCTAAAGCAACGTAAGCCCGTGCCTGATTGGTGCTGTACTGCAGTATCTGATATCTGTGCTCAACAGACATTCTGACCTTTTCATGCTCTGTATTTATGGCTTCTCAATTGGCATTCATTTTTTCCAGGCACTTGAGTTTTGTTCTATGTGTACACTAGCTAAAATCTGGAAGCAGCAAAGCGTATCCGTATTTATCAAAAGTAAGACACACAACACACACAAAGAAAACAGTAATTTCGTTTTAAGTGGATGCAAGGTTTTCGAGATGCGTATCAGCAACAAAACAGTCATGCACAATTTAAACCAGACGGCTTACCTTGACATGCTCCAGTGCGAATATTAGGGATAAAGCCACGACGGCATGGCTGAGGCTGAGCAGGGCACATTTCACAGGGGTGACCCCATGCACGCCCAATGGTTGCACAACAGAGGGTTTTTGTGCAAACAATTCCGGTTAGCTGGCCCTGGCACATCTGGTTGTTAACTTGTGTGAAACATGGGCCTGTTCTGTAATCTGCAAAAAAGGGAAGATCACTGTATTATACAAGACAGTGTACCAGTAACTACAGAAGGAATCAATTTTTAATCCAGTAGATACCTACATTAAGAAAATTCCAAGAGGACCTGGAAATTTAAGTTATGTTAATGCTTACACAAGTAGCATGATACCTTCCACTGAAGGTAATGATTTTCACAAGGTTATCTTATCTTTCAATTTATTTCTTTCTGATAGACGCAAGTAATGAAAGGCAGCTGGACCCAGAACTGATCTGTGCGTTGACAATGTATCCAGTAAAATCCATAATAAGTGAAACAGTTTTACAAACAAGCAAGCAAACAATCAAAGCAGATCAGATTAAGCAAACAAGGACTGGGAACTGGTTTTCTTGTTCCTGAGTTACTTCATGGCGATTCATGGGAGGGAACTATAAACCACAGCAGCCACACATTTGTTCACTCCACATTGATCAAGGTCTATGCCAGTGACCATCACAGAATCAACATTACTGCTGGAATGCTTAGTGCAAAATATGCTACCTACAGAGGACTAATTGGTAAACTATCATTTATTTTCAGAGGAATAACATGAGATAATACAACTTTTTCAAGCTATATTGTGTATACTGAATATAGCATACAAACTATATGAAAATACACTTCTAGTCAAATTCCTGTAAATAGTTAACTCATTAAGGCTCAACCTGTATAAAGAGAAAGATTTTTTGAGGTTATGAGGCAACACAAACTGGGACCAACAATTAACTGAAATTCTCTAGGAACAAATGAGAAACAGATGGTTGCTCTAAGCCAGATTTCATATCCTTATGGAAACATTAAGAGGGGGGAAAAAAAAAGAAAATGCAAAGCTTCCACTCAGACTCAGTCATGTGAAAGAAGTCGTAACAGTGGGGTTACGGCTGCTCTCCCTGCTATCCTGTCCTATTAACCTTTTTTTCTTACTGAAAACAGACCCCAGTACTGATATGTGGGTCACACACTGTCTTCCGTACACTTTCATTTGTGTGCAATGGGTCTCACAACCAAGCTACAAATGGGACAATCAATGCCTTCTAGAATTTGATACTTTCATCCTGAAGAATAAAAATAAGAGCTTTGACATGTTTGGAAAGGGAGAAAATGGTCTTCCCAGTGAGATCCCATACTATGTTTTCTTTGCACTAAGACACAAGGCTCTTACAGTGAAAGCTAGCTCAACTAGAAATAAATGTTCTGCTCCCTATCTTTGATAGGGTTCATTCAGGTATCAGTCTGGGACAGACTTTTGCACACAGTTATTTATACACATTGGCAGTTAATTTCAGCTGGACTGTTCACTTTATTTAAAGTTAAGCAGGCACGTAAATATCTACAACAAAAATGCCTAACAATAAAAGATTAAAAGATCTTAAATACTTGGTAAGGACTGTGAATTTTAATCTTTCTTGATTTTCCTTAGAAAATAATCTTCAGACTTATACTTTTGAGCTTTCCCTGTGTCCATCAAGCCACAAAGATAGTACTTTTAGTAAAATACGTGCATTATAAAAAGAAAATCCTGTCCATTAGAAAAAGGTTTCAATGATCTTTCATCCAACGTACTGGAAGACAAGCAGCTTTACAAGGGTCTCCATTTAATTATGTCCAAGGCCCTTGCCAAATGGGAGAGAGATGAATTTTTAACATAAAATACAGATCCTGATGACTGATAGCAGAAGACAATGATCTCATCAAGCTATAGCCTCATATGAGAATGATAAATATTTGAAACACAAACTCCAACCATCAAAGATTTAAATTCCAGTAACTCACTGTAATCTTGTCTGGATTTTAGGTAAGGAGTAAGGGTAAGAAAAAGATTCCATTACAGATTATTACTGTATACTTCTTTCATATAAAGTTTACTCAGGTGTCACAAAGATTGAGGGCAGGCATTTAACCTGCAAATCATCAGCAATGGTCAGCCTGCTATCAGAAGAAAAAAGAACTGCTCAGAATTTAACAACTGAAAGAAATGGCCTGACTCTGGTGAAAACAAATGGGAATTTGGCTATTGAATTCAATGACAACACTATTTAGTTCTTGGAAAACAGTATTGCACTCTTTAAGAAATAGCTGTATTATAATTTATTGCATAATATTATCTGGAAATGCATTCTTTATGTCACACAGCAAAAGTAATGAACTTCATCTGCACAGAAAAAGCTTTTAACTACTGCTCAGTGAGCAGACTCCCATTCTAATGTCAACTAAATTATATACACCGCTAATACGATAGTAATACAAATGATTAAAAAGAGTCCACTCATTTAATTTTCTCATTAATGACTGAAATAAAAATAATAGGCAGATTCTGCCTGTGTTCTACTTTATGTATTGAGAGCTGATTGTTTGACTGTAACCTGCACATTGCAGAATTTTTGCCCAAGTGATGATTACTGTCAGATCAATAAAGATTGAGTCTTTCCTGAAAATTAAGATTGATTTTAGCCTCCTCATGAATAAGCTTCTCAAAAACATGAAGCTGAAAAAGACAAAAGGATGTGTGTGGGTAAACCTGAAAAGACCATTTACGAGCCACTAGCAACACTGAGAGTCCCATTATAAAATATAATCACTCTCAGAAGAAAGTAAGATTTCCAGTAGTGCAAGGGAGCATGATCTCTGGATCCACACAGATCTGAATGGGAATACCAAATCCTGTCCTGATTCTGAAGTTGTATTCTGCATCAGCCCAGGTAGGCATCGATCTATTCCTGGAGGGCTACTCAATGTAGAACTTAAGCATGATGGCTGGTCATGCTTTCCTTACTCCATGCACTCAAATGGAGTCCAGTTCTTCATGGGGGAATGCCCCCTGTAATGAAATCAAATAATGATTTATTATGCATCTCTAAAATTTCCAAAGCTTGCATTCACCAGGACTGATAATCTTGACACCCCAGCTCACTTTGGAACTCCTATTCAGAAAATAAGTAGTTCTGCTGGACAGTATTGTATTTTTACAGCATCTGTTCTCCAAGGTACTCTTTTAAACAGGACGACTCTTTGGACAACATGAAGCAATTACAGTAGGAGTAGAAATAATACAAATTATGTATTTTTCTGTTTAATGGTTGGTGATCCATAGGAATATTCTAGCCAAAGATCTTCCATGTTAAGAAGTTTGGAATTCAATCAGGCCAGATTAAACTTGGAACTTAAACTTGAGTTGTGAATTGCATTTGAGTTCCATTTCCTTCCCGTAAGACATAAGATGATTTTGCGTATACTCTGTCAACCCTAGTAATGGAAAGTTCAGTTTGGAGGGTGTGTTTGAAACAAAGATTAGAGAATATAACCAGACTACAAAGAGTGTTTGTGCAAGAGAATATGCATGAGTTAGATACAAGAAGGAGTGATACCAATACACCCATTGCTTAATACATCATATTAGGTAAGAAACATACACTCTGGAAACCTATATGTATGTGCCTACCCGTGCCTTAATAAAAAGAGAACGCATTAATCATAATGTTCGTGTTCTATAACCAAGCAACTTCCATCAATGTAAGTGCAGGAAGGCATCTAAAAATCTGATGACTGCAACTTAAAACAGTAGAAGAACAAACTAAACTATTATTAAACTTCCAGGTAGATTTACAAACAAAAATAAATTCAACTCAAAATGCTGAGATCCTGAATGATACTTCAGAATAATGACATACAAGCAACAGATCCTGAGCTCCTAAGAGAATGTGCAGCTTACAACCTTGGGCTACAGAAGCAGAAACCTAGCAGCAGACCATTTCCAGATAGCAACAGGGAAGTAACCTGCTATCTGCACCCAGCAAGAGTGGTTCTTTGCACAGCTGTGGCAACTGCATTTCAAATGGGATGCTGGAAAACTGGAAAAATTATGCAAAGAGTCAGAAGAATAATTTAAGATTTCAGAAACATGCTTTATAGTAATATTAATATTTTAAAATAAACTGTCATTAAAAATATTATCCATAACAAATGTATCCATTTTTAAAATCTTTATCCATTCAGTTTATCCAAAATGAAGTCCAAAGATAAAGAGTCTGAGTAGTGGCTGGTCTTCTACCCTAAGAGGAAAATGTAAGATTTTACAATATGAAGTGAAGGCAGGCATGTTCGGGCTAATAGTAAAGTACAGCTGTTTACAAAGGTCTCTAGTCACATAGTATATTTTTACTTACAGGAAGCAAGCATACTAAAACTAGATGCCATTCTGAAGATACTTTGTAGTTTCAAATGAAGCTGTGGATTTGATTCAGAAATTACCACGTGAGATTCTATGGTCTGTTTTATACAGTCAGTCAGATTATATTATTATAATGGTTCATCTGACCTTGAAAACCCTGAGTTTATGAATCAGTCATCTTTTCCATATTGGTTTTCTTCTCTTATTGTTAAGTGTTTCTTCATTTGCTCTTTTCCCAGCATTGCTGCCGGAATAATTTTGCCGGAAAAAACATGTATTAGAACATACGTTATAAATCATTTGTTGCTAAGAAAAGGTAACTGCTTTGGTGGAAGAAAGTAATTTTCAGCACATATGTGTTATGCATTTTTTTTAACCTCAGAAAATTATATTCAGTATGCACCATGACTTGAAGAATGACAACCTTTATCAACAATCCAAATTGTTAATATAATTAAATTTAATAAGAAGTACTTTTTTCTTGGCATCACCATAAAAAAAAAAAAACCTGGAAATAGCATACTGGACTTCTAAATGTCTATTCTTTCATAGAAGTGTGCATTCTGTATTCACAAATGGGACTACCCAACTATCATGGTTCTTGGGATCTTTTTCATTAACTCCTTTTTAAAAAATTTTAAGTCTGTTCTAATTCTACCTGTAGTTTAAAAAAGGCTATTTGACAGGAAGCCTGCCACAAGGATTAGAAACGTAAGAATTCTAGTGTTGGGTATGGTCCAATATCCATTTATTTTGTTTTTCTTCCTGTACCTCTGGCCAAAACCAGATGATTCAAATGAAGGTGTAAAAAGCCTGCTGTAAGTAGACATGGGATAATCTGTCTGCCACATTAAGTTTCCTCCTGGTGTCTAACACCCACTAGCTCAAAACCTGAAACACAATGTTTAACATTCCAACTATGATTTGTTGTCGTTCAGGACAAAACATTAAAATATTTTGGTACACATATAAGGATCCAATTTCTAGATGAATTTTGTCACAGTCTTAGCCTCCACAGTTTCATGCTGTGTTAACTAACTACTCCTACCCGTGAAAATTTTACCTCTTCTCAGGCAACTAAAAAGAGAAAAAGTGAGACATAAAGAAAAAGAAAAATAGACATGTTGGAATGTCCATTGCAAGTTATCTGGAAGAACATGGAAAGTTTCTTTTCAGGGGAAAGCACAGACTGAAATTTTAACTGAAGGCTCCCAATACCTTGTTGTTTCTGTGTGAAGCCCAACAGTACTATTGGTGGTGCAGTGGCAGTCTCCTGCAGCTACATAAAGCCTATGTAAAAGCTCCCGAAGGGTAAAAGGACATAGACTGCAGTGCTGGAGCAGCATATTATCACAAATCCTGTATTTCATGTCTGTGAGTGCTAGAAGAATTAGCAGGAAGGAACTGTGAAGTCTCTTCCATCATTTTTATTTAAACAAAACTCCATAGAACAATAACTAAATAAGGAAGCAATGTGTCTGGAAGTAAGTATTTTTAACTATAAGCTATTTGTAATATTGATACTTCTATTAGTAAAAATAAAATAGTGAAAACATTAAGCATGTTGAATCACATGAGGAGTGAGTAAAGGAGGTGTCTGAGATATGCCCTCCCACCCCCGTCAATTAAAGAAAAAAACCTAATACTCGATAAATCTGTTTCACTTTCTTACAAAGCAAATTTGCCTTTCATAATGAGTTTTTACAGAACTTCTCTCCCATAAGTATGATTTAGCAAATATTAATGAAGGGAGGAGAGAATAAATCATTTCAACTTCTACCACCTCACTTGCAGGCTCAAGTAAAATACAGACTATTATCATTAATGACACCTCAAAAATCAATTTCATACATCAGCATTATTAGATAAACCACCTAATACATGGGACTTGAATGCTGGAAAGTAGTACCTGCTGTTAGGGTTACCAGGAACTTAATGCCCTTCCAAAAGAAAAATTAGTACAGTGGGTGAAAGTCCAAGCAAGAGACTGGACTCTGTGTCAGGGAACCTTCAGAGTGAAGAGATTAAGTCCACATTGGCAAAGGTCTAAAGTTAAATTCACCTTGCTAGAAGATGCTCCAACAGGAAACTTTATTACACCTCTGATGATAGGATTCTGTGGCAAATTTCCCCATAATTTCCACTAACATTCAGAGGTCTCCAGAAACCTGAAACTTATTTTTGCTGCTTGTTGCAGCACCTACTCCTTGATTACTGATGATATTTTTCAAAGAAGCTGTATCTGAATTTTCCCCTTTGCAATGTGAAATCTAAATGTTTCGATAATTAAAAGTATAATTGATCTCCATCTTCCTGCAATGGGAAATCCTACCATAATATCAGCAGGATTGGAAGAGCAAGACATATCCCATTCTCTCACTGATTCTGCATAAATGACGATGTTTCCCAGACTGGTGTTTCCAAAAAAATGGGAGATCAGGGCTTTCCTTGATTAACTTTTCATCTGAGGATGAAAGGGTAGGTAATACTCATAGTTGTACTTGAGTTCAGACCACAAATCTGAAATGTATGCATATGCAAATATTATTCTTCTTGTTCAACTCCAACATCTGCAGATCATAAGTCACAGTATGCAAAAAGATATTTAAACATTACAAAGGTACATATGTTTGTTTTATTAAAGATTATCTAAAATTCTTTTTCCTTCAATATTTTAATCATCCTAATACGGAAAATTATTCTTTTTGCAGTAATGCTTAGCTGCCAACACTGAGGGTTCACCATAAGGGAGGTTTCAAAGGTAACAAGAAGTTAGATGAATTGTACTGATTCAGGCTTGATATAAATAAAAAGCATTTTTTTCAAAGGTGACATCCAACAAGTTATGGAAAAAAGATTGTTGGCTGAAAATGAGAGCTAGTCTCTTGGAAAATGAAAGAGACTTGGCAAAGCTATGAATTTCTCTTGGAAAAAATAGTCTATGGGCAGTACAGCTATTTAGACTAAGAAGTTCACATAAACCAAAGCCTGAATAGTAAAGTCTGAGCCTCCTTCCCCTGACTTTTTTTTTTTTTAAAAGAAAACTTGTGTGTCAAGTCCTTAATTAAGTATTTAATACAATTAAGTTTATGATTAATGTAAACAATGAACACTAAAGTCTTTTAACCATTTAAATCTCAACTCAAAGTTCAGACACATCCCCAGAAGGTTCTTTAGTCATTGTCTGAAGCAATGACTTTTATAAAATTTATTTTGATATGCAATAGCGAAGAAGAGCAGTTTAGTTGAAAAAGGTTTTGAACATTTGTGTTAAATATATCATGAAAGCTTAGAACATTTTTGCACAGCTGACAGCTTTCATTTTCAGGTTGAATTTTTACTACTGTTCTACTGGTCCCACATGACCATTTCTGACCAGCTCCTGTGAAGCAATACTTTCCATCACACAAACTCCTGCAATTGATTAGGCAACTTAATATACACATGGCAATTAAGAAGGGAGTGGAGGGCAGCTCTAAATGAAAGAAGAAAAAAAAGCATGTTAAATGCAGCAGTCTATGTGGGCTTTGTAGCTTTTAGCAAAATTCCAGTTTCCACCAGTACTGCTGTCATGTCCATTCTAAGCACATTCTCATTTTCCTCTTGCTGGAACAGCAAAAGCAGCTCTTTTCCAAAAACAACATTCCAGGGTTTGCACACCCATTTTAATATAATTGATATTATGTCAGTTTTAAGCAGATAAAGTATTAGTATAGTATTATCTGCAGATCTTAAAACTCTTTTTTTTAATTAAAAATAATTCATTCTTACACACCTAAGCATATGGGAAAGGATGGCAAAGTACCAGATAATCAACAATATTTGTGAAATAAAATGCAATATTCTGTAATCAGTCTGAACATTGAAGAAAATGCTTCTAATATTTTCAAAACATTTTGAAAAATATACACACACAAAAGGCAGAGAAAGATAGAAACATGGAAATACTTTGTTTTTGTCATTTATGAGAAGTAAAGTATTTCCATACACTTACAAACGTCTTGGAAGAAACTGTTGCCATGTGCAACTGCAGTATCATACGCTGACTACAAAATTTCAAGTGTCAAATAAAAGCTGGGAAATAAATACACCTGAATCTTGGTTCCAGAAAGGTCTCCAATTTTGGTTTGTTTGGAGCTTCTTGTAAATGTATGTATTTCCTTATACTTCCATAAGCCCTGCTACCAGATAAAGATTGCATCTGCGTTTGGATATTGGACTCGAATGAAATACCTCTATGAGCAAATACTTAATACACAAGCTGACACACAACGAAATATTAATCATCAGTTTTACAAGAAGTTACAGGCTGAATTACCCCCGTGCAAAGTGTACATGGAGATAAGAAATCACATGAATAATTTTTTGCAAGATTCAGCAGTTCATACCCACTATCCTAATATTAGCTTCTTATGTCTTTGCTGAGATGTCTACAAAATTCAAAGCAGTGAAGTAACTCTGTGTATCATGCTGCCTACTGCTCTCTCCTCTTATGTTTCTGCTTTGAGTTAGAGCAATTCCCAGCATTCTGCCGTGCTGGTCCACAACTAGGCCCCTTCAAAACTACAGCACAACAAAAATACCCGTGGCCAAAGCCCCAAACCTCACAACGTTAATGGAAGGGAATCCAGAGATTTTCCTCTCCAGCATACAGTCAAGGGTAAGACCTAAGTCCACCAAACACCAGAATACCAGAGTGAAGCCAAGGCCATTTAAATCCTCATTGGGAGAGCACACTACCAACAAAGCTTTGTAGGTGGAACAGGGGAGTGCAGAAAGATATTCTGTTACAGCCTAAGAGCTGGATGTTTGACTTTCAATGACAGAAAGGATTCTCCTTACCCCTGTTGAAACTCCGTACCCTACACAAAACCTTTTATTCAGATTTCGTTGACGAGACAAGATTTGCCCATGCGATGAAAAGAAAAAGACATTACTCGCTAAAACTTGGACTCTGGAAAGCTGGACAAATGCACATTATATTCTTTAATTCCTTCATATCCCAACAATTAAGAAGTCAATACCTTGCTACATGCCTGCAAAGAAAATATGCTACTTTTCTGGACCATAATATGAAAACTTCAATTACATCTTCCACAGGTTTTTGGCTCGCCCCAGGAAATCAGTGCTATTCAGTTCAACCTCAAAGGAGCAGAATCCCTTGTCAGCAAAGATTCAGGTCTGCAGATGTGATAAACTTTCAAGAGTATTGAAGAATAGTGTAAAGAGCACAGTGTAGACGCCCCCACCCCCCCCTCACCTCCCCCCGTTGGAGTTCAGTGTCATTACTCATGCCAGAAACCAATCCCACTAATGAAAGTGAGGCATTTTATACTGGTTAAGACTACCCACATGGAGAAGGGTTTGCAGAACAGGTCCACAGCGAATACTTAATTATTCTCAGAAACTCTGATCTCACCGTGGTATGTTGGGACATACTTTGGTTAGCTGAGTGCGAAAGAGCAGTCAGGACAATTTAAAGGTGCACATGTACAGTTTTCTATAGCTGCAAAACTTAAAAGCAGCTAAACGTAACAAACTTAAATTTTAGGTGGAAAAGTGATCTAATGTTTTTTTTCAACCCTCTGGCAATCTGCGTACCACTTTGTGAGGTCAAAAATAAGAAGGAAGACATAAAAGGAGATGATGTTTAGATGTTAGCCCCCAGCTGGCCACACCCAGAGTCAGAACAAAGTTAGGTGCCGTAACGCACAATGGAGCCTCTGCTGAAGTTAGGTAAAAGTGAAGGCTGCAGCCGTGGAGTCTCTCCCATTAACTGTATTCTTCTTAGTAGCCATTTTAGGAAGGCCTTCAGAATGCATCCATATTCACAAAAAGAGGAGGGGAAAATATTTCATAATCAATTCCTGCGTAAATTAAGTGAAACATGCAAAAAGCCTCAGCAGATCAGAAACCCTATTAAAACCATGGACATGCAGCTGCATGCAAGGTTGTTAATTGTTAATATAAGTAGGAAAAACAACTGTTTTACACACATAGCTCTTAGAAAAAAAAAACACATTTAGCTTGCAAGAAACATTTCCCCAGATGACTGTCTAGAATATCCTGACACTTTGTTTGAGTTGAGAATAAACTAAAAAGCCAGCCAGTTACTACTTACTAGAGTTCTCTCTGTGGAGAGGCAGAAGCAGAGTTTCCTCTTCAGATCTCTGGTTTTTATTCAGCAAAACAAAAGAGCTTTAGAGGTTTACCTCTTTGGCTTATACAATATTTTCAGTGGGACACTATAAAGCTGGGTATCTTTTAACAATCAAGATACAGGACAGAAGTTAATTCAGGGGATTCATCTCTTCTCTCAATACAGAAACAACTTACTGCTGTTTCTCATATACCAAGCTATTATACTCTAAGGTGGAATAAACCAGCTTACTTTTGGCACTCCAGTATTTCGCAAGCCTGGACGCAATGTGCTCTTGATTGGCTTCAGCAAACTCTACCCTTGATAATACGTGGATTACTCTTTTCCATATAATTTTATTAGAGTAACTATAGCTTTTAAGACATTGCATAACTAATGCTTATGAAGACAGATATGGTTGAAAATTTAAAGCAGATCAAATTTAAAGAATTTCAAGCCTTCATATTTAAATTAATTTTAAATTTAACAATAGTTTAAAATTAAACATTTCCTTTGATACATAGTTGCCGTGCCATACTTGACTGTCAAAATCATTAAAACTTTAATTCTAAAGTCCAATATGCTTTCCACCAGTTACATGAAGCTTACTTTTTGACTGTTTCAAGCTGAATAACAGAATCACCTTCTGGCCTCTTTCAGTTTCCCTTTTTAGTTCTCAGAGACCTGTTCAGTGCTACAGTGGTCAGGTAGCAAAACCAGAAGATCTATGTTTCAATGCAAACAATGGTCCTAAACCTGAATTCTGTTCTTAAATCAAAACTCCCAGTAGCTTCTCTGGGATTTCTGCCATACTTAGTAGTGCAGGACTGAACCCGAAATGTCTATTTTCATTGGCTTCAGCTGCTCCCTGGGAATCTGCAGAGAGGCCTCTCCTCCCTCTGTCAGCAGAAGAGAGAGTGATGCCTGCAGCAGGCTACCAGCCTTGTGAAGGGCACTCCATGAGGGGGGAGGCTGTCCACAAGGAAAGACAATGAAGTTGTGGCAAAGAAGGAAGGACATACAGACTACACATTTCACCCTCACCAGAAACAAGTGGGGAGGATACTCGAAAGTCAATACGTCCAAAGACTAGATCTGCCAGCTGCTCAGAGCCCCTGCATTTTGTAAAATCTGACCTCAAACACAAGATTTGTCAGGGAGCTGGCAGCAGAACAGACATAGTGAAAAATATCAGGGCACGCAAAAAACACAGGAGGAAAAAATAGACGAAGAAAATTATTTCTGAATATCTGGCATCTGTCTAATGCCCAACCACAGTGCTACACAGAGTTTTGTGTCCTCCATACTCATCCTCCTGGCTCAACATTTAGACAGTTTTATTAAACTCCTTTTTTATTAATCAAAACAAATACAAGGTTTAGACTATGCCCTTTAAGGGAAAAGTAAACAAACAAACAAACAATCTTCCCATTTCTTAGTTTTCAAACTCAAGTTTCCATGAGAAGAACTGTTCAGGTGTTATTGAACAATACATCTATACTTTTCCTCTTTTACTTCTCGCTCAACCACTGAGCCCCAGTACAATCTTACAAAAGAAGACAAAAAGGAATATTCAAAGCCCTCTTTTCACTCTCTCTCAGCTCTAATTTGGTACCTCTGTCTACACAGAACGTGCATACACACACCCAAGATAAAACAATTAAACAATTTTGTTGTATGATGACCCTCTTCATGGGCTTTACAGAAGTTAGATAATTCTATGTGACAGCAGTAACATAAAATATGTAATTATTTATATAAAAGTATGCAGAAATATAAACAAATATATTATATTGTATATTATATTACTTATATTGAAAGTGTATAAAATACCTTCTTCATATATATGTGTGTATAAACATACATACACAACATTGCCAACAGTACAGGTTAGCATATCTTTACTATGCTTGCTTGCACATTGCTGTGTAAGAATTTGGGAATAATAATATATAATTTTATATATTAAAATTTGGGAATGATTATATAGCTATCAAAACTACAACCACTAAAAACACCCAGAGCAATGATGTAACTAACGCTACCAATACACCCTACAAGCTTGAACCACTTAACAATAGAATTCTCTTAAAGACTACTGACAATGTGTAAAAATGTTTTTCAATTTACATTTCCTATTTCTCTTCCAAAGGATAATTTTTAAATACTAGACTGACAACAAACAGTGCAGATTACTGGAAACTTGCTACCAGTACTGGGGCTGGGGGAGAAAAGAGAGAGAGAGAGAGAGAGGAACTTCCAAAGCCTACTCTAAGTATGAAGTAATTTGAAATTTTAATTACCTGTATACTAATAATAAAGGCCTATGTTCGCTTCTTTCTTTCGATTAATTTTTTCGTCTATGACCCCTTCTGCTGTGAAGCAATTTCAGCTTAACAATTCATTAATGTAGCATGGTTCAAAAATTCCTGGCATTGTTTTAAATATTAAAAACAACTACGTCTACAAAGTGTCAATTAAGTCCTTACTTAGAGCTAAAAAATTTAAGGGAAAACACTAATCCTTCACACAACTTTAATTATTATGAGATTTCTATCTCTTCTTGTTTCCAGCTTTTAAAAGTGAATTAGCACTGCTGCTGAGGATGGGTTGGCTCCTTGACTGTTTTGATCAGAAAAGTATCTTGTAAGAATTTGTACTATTATAGCTTTTTTAGTTCAGATACATAGTTTTACCTAAAATATATACAGAAAGGTAAGCTCTTTTATTGGATAAAGCTGAAACTCCTGAAGAAAAATGGAAAAATAATTGGGATCTGTGTCCCCTTATATCACATCCGAGAAGACTCAGGGTTTGTCTGGTTTGTTTAATTATGTAAACCAGTCTAGTGAGAGGTATCTTTCCCTCCAGCCCTTCCTTCAGAAAGCATCTCCGGAAGTGTGCTTAATCAGTGTCTGTATGTCACTGTATTTTCAGATGTTACTAGAAACCGAGCAATCAACGCAGAAGCAAAAGCATATCCCATGCATTCAAGGGCTTTTCCTTTCCTCCTTGGGAGGCCTTAGTTAACCCGACTGAAATGAATAGAAATCTTTCCACTAGATTTCAATGAAGCTGGATTTGTTACAAGTTTCTGTGTTAGGTTTCTTCTACTTCTTTTATAGGCAGTCCCCACCCCTTCCTCTCCTAATCCATTCTACACATTTTCCTGTATTTGTTTTTTTCTTCTTAAAGTGTAAAGTATGAAGAAAGGCAGAGTGAAAAACATCACACAGCTGTATTTTTAAAGTACCCACAAAATCTTAACAATGTATGAGAGCACTAAAAAAAATATTGCTTGTTATGGTGCTATATTTTAGAAATAGGCATGCATCACAAGTAACTATGCTTTTGGTTCAGTTCATGGTAATTTTGAACCTTGTATGTTTGATTCAGACAATAAACAGAGCAACTTCAGGCAGAGGACTGGCAATAGAGACAGAAGGGAATTGTAAAAACGTAACACTGTGAAGCAATAGAATTACACCTTTGGAGTGTAATGGCGTTAATAAAAAGGAGATTTACTGAAATACAATTAC
This sequence comes from Fulmarus glacialis, assembly GCF_000690835.1. Taxonomy (NCBI): domain Eukaryota; kingdom Metazoa; phylum Chordata; class Aves; order Procellariiformes; family Procellariidae; genus Fulmarus; species Fulmarus glacialis. The sequence continues at coordinate 25,731 of NW_009203168.1, read as the reverse complement.
ACCAGAAGAAAACTAGTCTACTTCTTTAAAAGCTACTGTGTTTTACTTTTACTTTTTTACTTTTTCTGCTACAGAAAATGAAACAAAAGAAAGTTCTTTGGTTAGAATGGTTTTTGCTTAACTAATGTGAAGATCTGTAGTTCAAGTAACTTTTATATTGTTTTATATTGTAAGATACTCATAAAATTATAGAAGTTTTTATCATCTAAGATACGCTAATAGAAATGAAGTGCAATGATTCTCTAGGCAGAAAAGAACAAAGAATTTCAGTTATTCCTAGTGCCACACTCAAACTGTTTTGGCTACCCTGTTAAGAGAAGATAAAAAGATACTTTACTCTGTTCACGATGCTGGCCCATCTGTGACCAACCTGACATCTCACGAAGTTAAAACAGCATTAATCATCTTCCCTATGCTGATTTACGAGTGAGAATGATTGTTCCAGCAACTGTCAGAAATCACAGACATCACTTACTAATGCTCCTTCGATCAAAATGCTTTTTCTATGGGCAAGATGTAGGGTTATACAGGAGCAACACCAGTCACTTTACAGTAATTAAACAGTAATTGCAGCTTGCCGTGAAAGTTCTTCCTCTGGCAGGATCCTGATGGCCTTGGGAAGCCTTAGAGCTCTGCAGTGGTACAAAGTGGCACAGCTCAGTCTACATTTACAATAAGGAAAAAAAAGGGTCCGAAAAGGGGACTGAAACATTAATTCCTGTTCTACAAAATTGCAAGAAGAGTGAAAATTTCGTGTAATTACGTTGAAATTAAATTTTTGCCAGTAAAGAACTTAGCATTACAGACCTTAACTCTAACATGGAGAGGGAACATCTTTTCACATACATGCCTAAATTGTCACATTTGCGTACAGCAGTCAACCAAAGGAATCCTTCACCTAAAGAATGCAAGATTAGATTCTAAGTTGTATCATGAGAGACTTAATTTTGTGACACTAATATCCAACCTTCAATCAGGCAGGGTTTAAAAACAAAAAGTTGTTTCTCAGGAAAGAAAACATCTTACAGTTCCAAATGATATAATTTCTATACTGGAAAATATCTCTTCCATTGTTACATTTTATTATTTTCAGATGTTTTTGGTTTAGCTGGGAGGCCTTGCTTAAACTTTCCATTTACTGTAGATATTGCAGATTAAGCTTGCATTCTACAAATATTCAGAAGCAATGAAAGTTTTTGGGCATCAGACTTCTAAGTGTGAGGTAGGTACATGATGTCTCTGGTAATACAATGTCTAAAAAGTCACGTTACAGTATAATCCATCAGTTAAAATAGTTGAAATGAGGTAAAAAATTAACAAGGATTCTCCCTTTACATTTTTCCTGTCATTTATGCTACAAGGCCCAAAGACTGAAAAGATCTGAAAATACTCTCTATATCTGGCATATAAACCAGGTTTTAAATTTTAGACGCAAAGAGAAGACACAGCTCAAGGTCTTGAAGCAGGTGAGGAGCAAAATTTTAGCTCACATGCGAAGGTCACTTACTGTCAGTCCTAGCAAGAAAACTGCAGATTCAGAGTAATGCAGGGTCGGGGCCTGAGAAACGGTGCACCCACTCCACACCTGCACTGAATATATAAGGAGGATAACAGAAACAGCCCACTGTGTCTCACCCCAACATGAGAGGGTAAGTAGGGAGGAACAGCAGAGCAGAAAGGAAAAAGCAGGTTATAGGGTTGGATATCATGACAGTAGGGAGATACGTCTTTTTAGGCATGGCAGGGAATTGTTTCTCTGAAGCCAGAGATTTATAGCTATCGAGAAAGACAACAGAAAGGTTCCTGCATGAGAAAAAGTTTAATCTGACAGTTTTAAGGTGTGAAGAGAAGGTCTGGACATCAGCTATAAACGTATTTTTCCTTGATGAGTTACACTCATTGAAAGCACAATGAATTGGAGGTACTTTGCGAGCCTGTTATATTAGAGCCTGATTTCCAAGAAGCACCTGGAGCTCCTAATAAAGTCAGTAAGAGAAATGTTGTTCATCACCTTTGAAAAATCAGGACACTTAATCTTACTTGATTCTTGCAGGCTAGGAATCAGTATAATGTGAGACAGATGTAAAATAGCTTTTCTTGGTAGACAACGTTAGCTACTGTAATGCTGTATTCACATTAAAATGGTATTACACACCTGCCTCCCAAGAGGAAAAAAATCAATTAGAGAAGAGACCATACACGGTCATCAGACCGCAAAACTTTCTATCCCTCCTCAGCCCTGATTAAGAATAGATGACCATGTTTATCAAGCCACTGACTAGAATAAGGAAACCTTTTGTCATCATCCATTGGTTTAGGACACATAATGTATGCCATACCCTACCTGAAAATCAGCTCAAAGCTCACAGAAAATACAAAACTATGCACATACGGGAAAAGTCTGCATTGCGTGTTAAGCTGCGCGGGCAAAATACAATCCTCAGGGAATGTTTTCTTAAATGTGAAGATGACAAAGCATCCACAATAGCGATTTGCCCAATAACCCGCCACTTAAGTAGTCAACAGTTTCTTTTTTGAAAAATAAATTTCATACCACAATGGCAAAACACACAAAGATGTTAAAAAAATAGCAAGATTGTCACAGTACCACAAAGCCACATGCTGAGGTGAATGTCCTTAATGGGGCACACAGAGCAGCTGCAGATTTAGAGAAGAGCAGGCAGACCTGTGCCACTACTCTTCTAGTAATACTTCCTTTATAAGGATTATTATTACCCGTTCTTTTTTTTCCACTTTATATTTAAATCAGTAAGAACTAATCTTAGTGATACCCCTCCTGCTTTTTCTTAAATTTGTCCAAAATCCTGGTTGCACAGCTTTTAACACCTCAGCAAGTTTAGCAGCATGTCAAGATTTCCAGCCAGTACCTTACTACAGCTTTTTCAAATGTGCTGATAGTGTTACAGCGTGTATAGCTTCACTGCTGAGAACTGACAATGTGTTGAAATTTGGCTATGAATTGACCTTAAGCACCAATGTCTTCATTCTCCATGGGGCTCACAAAATGCTTTTTATCAATCCCTGTCTGATGCAGATTCTACCGTTTACCCATGCTGCTTTTATGCTATCCAATTTCATTCCTGACTGTTTTCCTTCCACTGTTTTCAACAGCTCATTGCTTCATAAGGAGTATTTCTACTCCCGCTTTATTTGTTATTTCCATTGACTTTTCCTTTGCTGTTCTTTTGGGCTTTTCATGCTTTGAACACTTTGCCTATCACTGGCTATTCGTTGGCTAATTTAAAGTAGCGATTAAATAATGAAAAATCTCTATAAAGAGTCATCTAAAAAAAGGTCAGCAACAGGCTTTTACAAACCACTGTTCCTAAGGAGATATTTGCCTGAAAACGTCATCATTTTCTTCTATATTTACTACAACACGAAAGGTCATAACTACACTAGAAACTATTTAATATTGATCCAATAACACTTAATCTAAATATCAATTACAATTAAATTACGTTTTATTGTTATCAACTTAGTTAATACTAATAAGCTATTTTAGATTTCTACTAGCATTTTGCTCTCCGTTGTATGGAAAGATAGGTATCTGTCACCTATCTCCCCTCCTTGCATTTAGAACCAGAAAATCCAGACCACTAGAACCTTCATTGGCTCTTTGGGAGGAATTACAGAGTAAACCAGCCTGAACATGCAGCTTCCAAAGGAGGAAAAAATATGTCCTCCCAAAGGACTCATGGCAAATCTCTTTCTTGTCAAACACTCCTTTTCATAATTTTGATAAAACATTTGTCAGTTACATGCTTTGTGCAACATTTTTTGTTTTGGCCACGTTCTTGCTTCTTCCCAAACAACAAACAAGATGCAGCTAATTTTTCTTCAACTGTTTTTTCAAGTTATGATGATAATTTCTACGACTATACAAATTAACAACTAAATCCTTTCAAAGAATTTTAATATTAGTCTACATATACACACAGATTTGTTCTTGTTACGCTATGCAACTGGTTATATGCTATTATTCCTGTTTTACAGGTTGGATGACTCAAACATTTCTGAACAGGAAAAAGAAAGAGGAAACACAACTTTCCAGGTTGAAAAATTACATTATTTAAACAGCAGGAGTCATTTGGAAACACATTTGGAAACATAAACCATGTCACAGCAGCCCCAATGAAAGCGTAAGAACAACATGAATCAAAATCTGGTTTTACTCCACAGAAAATATACATTTGTTTCTATTGAAACAACTCTGTTGAATTATTCATACATTTCCTATATTGATATAAGGCCACATTGGCATTATGGTCATACATAAAAATGGTGACAAACATTCACTCAGGGCAAACAGCATCACACCATTTTGGTATGCCAAAAGAACAAGAAGGTTTATGATGCTTCAGGGCAGTTACTCATCAATATCTAAAGCCATAGATAAAATGTGTTGACACCATACTAGACAGCAGTCAACTATTTAATTATGTAAGTTGAGCAATCTACAATAAATGTTCACCAGGTCATTTAGACATTTTATTATGAAAATGTCCTAGGTATGGCAAAACCCAGAAGGGGTTCTGGAGGCTCTGGAAGTTAGAGTAAAGAGAACAGACCCAACATTGCCTCACATAGCCTTGAAAACTTGTAAAAAATGTGTAAGATGCCACTATTTCACTATTGTCAGAACAGCAGCTTTTCTTACTCTTTTCTCACCTGATTTTATAAAAGGACTCAGATGAACTACCATGTGGTTACAACTGGAATAACAAAGCTTACCCACACACCCCCGCCTTCAGTGATTCATTTTGCATATAAATGTATGACAAATCATGCACACAACACTATTGGATTTGTAGTTATAACAAAAGTTGAAACTGTGAATACAGGACCAACAATCCAGGACGTCAATGCTTAACACAGTGGAATCATACAAAACTATCACACAGAACTTCAGTGTGATCCATCCTATAGTGATGGCATTATGGTTTATTTTCAATTTGCTGCACCAATAATTAGTTTTTTAATTGGAGTAATTTGAATTTAAAAAATTAATGTGAATTTCAATTAGAGTTGAATTCTGGAAAATTCTTATCCATTCCTTTATTTTCTTAAATAAAAAGTCCACTATAAATCTATATTGTCTGAGAAACTTTTTGGGAGGTGTACTGCGTCTGGCTGGGATGGAGTTAATTTTCTTCACAGCAGCTGGTAGAAGTGCTGTGTTTTGAATTTGTGAATAAAACAGCGTTGAGAACACACCAGTGTTTTGGCCACGGCTGAGCAGTGCTCACACAGTGTCAAGGTTTTCTTTCTTTATCCTTTTCCCGCTCTGCTCTCCCCAGCAAGTAGGCTGGGGGTGGTCAAGAGGCTGGGAGTGGACCCGAGCAGACCAGAAGGATATTCCGTACCATATGACTTCATCCTCAGCGAAAACAGCTGGGCGAAAGGAAGAGGAAGGGGGGAGGTTTGTGGTTATGGCGTTTGTCTTTCCAAGTAACTGTTAGGCACGCTGAGACCCTGCTTTCCAGAAAATGGCTTAACAGCTGCCTGCTGATGGGAAGTAGTCAATAAATTCCTTATTTTGCTTCGCTTGCGTGCACCACTGTGCTTCACCTATCAGACTCTCTTTATCTTGACCCACGAGTTTTCAGCTTTTGCCCTTTAGTTTCTCTCCCGCATCCCACTGTGGGGGAGCGAGCAAGCGGCTGGGTGGGTGCTGACCTGCCAGCCGGGGTCAACCCACCACGGGAGCTGTTTGGTTTGCTTCAATCACTTGCATATGCCGAGGCTTCAGTCCGAGGCACTTGATCTTTGGACTGACAGCCTCTGTCCAGTTCCCATAACTGCAACAATTGCTTTTTGTGGATGCTGTCAGCACGCAGGTCAATGACTAAGGATGAGAGACAAAACTACTTTTTCATTCACCCAATCAAGACTTGAAAATCTTCATAAAACTTAGATTGGAAAACAGTGAAAATCTTGTTCTTGCATTTTCCTGCTGCACTCTAAGGACAGTTAAAAGCTTTCTATTTAAAGACTTCTTTTCAAAACTTGACGTTAATAACAAAAAATAGGCCATATAGAAGAACTGGAGGAAGTGGAACATTCCCAAGAAGATTATTTTTGTTTCTGTACAAAACTGCAGTTTAAAAACCAGAACATTAACATAAGCCAATGAAGCAATTAAGTCAGAGGGTAAAAGGAAGATGTAGACCCCACAGAGCCAGAGCATGACTTTATCACCAAGTTTACAGAAATTCATGTAAAAAAGGCAAGAAATTGCAGAATTCCTGTAGTTTGCACTTCTAAACCTGTCCCCACACCAACCTGAATTTAAAAAACATTCAGAGTCAAGAAGTATGCCATAAGCCTCTGTTTTTCAACAGTTAGGTTTTAACTGATGTAGGAACAATGATAAGTATAGCATTGTAGAAGTGGCTTTTGTGAAAGAAAAATCAAACCCTATATACCTCGTGTAGTTCCTTAATGGATCAACCCACCTACTAGGTGGAAGCAGATACAGCCTAGCGCGATACCCAAAGGACCTCAACCGTAGGCTCTTCAAGAAAACAAGGCATGAAATAAGAGGGAAGTTCCTTACCTGGGTAAGAAACAAGAAAGAAGAAATGGGGAGTATGTGACTAATTTTCACACTGGAAGGAATGCTGGGACCCACGCCGACTCATGTATTCCTAAGTGATCTCAGGAGTGAGGAAAGGGACAAAGCAAGCTGGTCACAAGCACCACGGAAAAAATGAATGACAAGGTGTTAAAAACGATTATAATGCCACTTGCTCAGAAAAATCCTGAGCCGCAAAATTATCTGACCCTGGGAAAAAAGTCAGGGAAATTGCCACTCTTCCTGTTAAACTGGCTACTGGCAGCGGCGGGATCCTAGGCTAGGCTGCCCCTTTGGTCTGATGTTGTACGACAGCTCTCCCCTATGCTGTGACTTCCCCTCCAGGCGTTTTCAAGAACTTCTTTTCATTCGTCTAATGTTCTTGGATAATATAAACCTCTACACAACATGAAAAATGTTTCAAATTATACCTCAGCAGGACCTCCTTATGGGTAGAGTTTTTCAAGTTTTTTCAAGGCTTCCAGGTTTTACACAAGTACTTATAAGGAACACAGAAATCCAACACAATTTCGAACATTTGTAACCATTACAGAAATAAACAACTTTCAAGGTTCCTGAATTCTCCAGAGGATTTCTCAAGCCTCCTCGAACACAATATTTGTCAATCTATCAGTAAATCTATTTGTCCAATTTGTCCTAATACATTCTACAGTCACAAAAGCAAAGAATTTAATTTTTTCTTCATCTTTACAATACTTCAGGGTTCTTTAAGTTATTTCTGCTTTTTTCCAATTTTAAAATTTGCCTACAAATTTTAGTTTGCCTACATAAGCAATACAAAACACTAGCACTTGCGGAATTTGACAAAAGTTTTCCTATTCACTTGAATATTTCAGGGGCTTTGCACTTTCCTTGTTACAAACAATCCCTGTTGACAAGTGTCTCAATTTTATTGTGATCTCTAACTTACCTAAATATTCTGCAAATATCTCCTTTTTTTTTTTCTGGATATATTATAAATTAATTAGTTTAAAAAAATTAATATTTTTCCTCATTTTTCTGAAGAAATTATTTTTTCTTCTGAAATTCTAACAAAGTCACCATGGCTTTGCTCAGCTCCCGTAATCTCATCCCCCAAATAATTTTTTTTAAAAAAAAAAAGGCATATTCTAATGCATCTGAACAAAAGTAAAATTTTCACTGAGGAAGGAAAGAGATAAGACTAGACAGAATTTTCCAGAGACATCATCTTCCCTCTGCTCTGCAACACGTTCCCCACTCATGACTTTGGTCCATTGCTCTATATTATCAGACCCTTGTTTTACTTTTCAGTGAACAATCTCTAGATTCGGAACATAACCCAGTCTAAGTCCTACCTGACACATAAAAAACCAATATTTTTATGCTCTCCTGGACTTGTTCCTCCTGTAGGTAATAGAAAACACTAGTTTTCAAATATAGATTTTAAAAATACATATATAAAGAAAATATATCTATTTGCCATAAGTATAGAGTACAACAGCTCTGCTAGTTCTTTCTTTCATTTCACAGCCTGGAGCAGTGTAGCTACAGTGCTTCCCTTTTAAACCCTGACTTGACGCAAAGAAGCTTTCCCTGTGCCTGAGTTGCAGGAGAGCTCCATTTTACTCTGGTGAAAATTCCCAAGTCCTTGGAAGAGGTTATTCAAATCTGTATTTTCATCTTCCTTTTGTAGACCTAGTTTAGAGGCATAAAATTTCTGCTTTTATTTCTAACACAAAGTGCAATAACCCCACATCTATAACACTTTAATACTGCCTGAATATGCCTGAAGTAACTGAAAAGTATTGAAGATTTCAAGTGCTTCAAAACCAGCTACAGTAAAAAGTAACAAGGCTGCTTCACTGAAGGATTTTTGCCTTTTTCTTCTGCTGGTGCTTAGTGTTTATGGATAGAAACATAGTGTCATTCAAATTTGGAGGTTTTTTTTTCTGTTTTTCTTTTTTTTTTTCCTTCCCAGTTTCAGCTCTGGAAGAACTTGTGACTGCTCTATACTCCTCAAGATAGCTTCTCAGGGCTTTTGGAACTGGGCGGTGGGCAGGGGCTACTTCTGATAAATTGTGCTGCTCAGAAGTCACTGAGAACGAAGGATGCCCATAGCCAGCTGCTTCCTTCAAGGTTTGATTTCTCCACAAAAGGCAAGGAAGGAACCGATTCTCCAGTCACACCATATCCTTTCAAAAGGTATGGTTCCCTACTACTGTTGGCTTCCCGTGAAGGCCCATATTCAGTTTAAGCATCCTTCCCTCTTCTCATTTGTAGTAACAGGCCACAGGAACTCTCCAGACCAGAGATTATCTTTGTTCTGTTGATTCATACAATGGCACTTTGATCCCTGACATGGACTTTAACTTTTACCAAAATGACTGTGCTGCCATTGCATCTGTGAACAGTAGGTTCAGACTCACCAAGTCTGCTACCATGATCATTTCTGTCCAAAACAGCATAACCAGCTTTGGTCTTCTACATTCAGAGACATGTACTACACTTACTGTGAGAATTATTCAAGTAACTTACAAGCATATGCTATATATTATTAGCATTCTAGCATAAAGTGGCTTTGTTTGCTGTACCCCTTGCTAGACACTTAGCTAACAGACTCACTATGATAATGCCACCAGAGGAAAAGTGGGCAAGAGGGAGGGAATACTAGTCATCACGTCCTGAAGTACCCAAAGAAAGGAAAAGAAGGAAGCAAGAGAAAGATACTGACTGGGATTACACTACTTTCTTAATCATTACTGCCAAGGCATGTCCAGCATTATCCATGTCTTTTTTTAAATTGCAAAATGTTAAATCCTTTGCACAGCTAGAAGAGAGAAATTTTCAGATACCTGCTTACAATACATAAACATATACTCTGTAGACATCTTGTGGGGTTTTCAGTGGTTTAGATTGTTATTTGTCAGCTTGTAAAAGGCGAGGGAAAGAAAGTCTGAAAACCTTGTTATTGGAGATAACGATGGATGGCAAAACCAGGTAATGTAGTGCCAGAGTCCCATAATTCTAGTAGCTACTGATACCTAAAAGCACATAAGCAACTTTCTGAATTTGCCCTTCAGAACTACTGTAATCCGTCAAAGATTGATGTACGCAAATATCTACAGATCTGATCCTGTAGAAGGAAAAGCAGTTCTCTGAACAGGGACTGCACGTAACTGTATGTATTATAAACATCTGATGACACTCTCAAAAAACAATGAAAATAACTATCAGGTTCTTCTAACACAGATGATCTGACCTATTTTCCTGAATCAGGTACTTACCCGTCAGATAAAATTTTACCTCTTATTGCTGCAGGTATTTGCAATTGTTATCTCTTACTATCTCCAAGAGAAATTAGAGGTGTGCTTTTTTATTTTATACTGAAGCTTTTTTTAAAATACCAGCACCAGTGTGACATTTTGCTTATAATCAACTTTCCACTATAGTGGAAAAAGCTGACGGAAACGTTTTTAACAGAAAATTTAAAAAATAAAGTAGGAAAGCACGGTGAAAATCGAAAATTTTAGGAAGAGACACATTTTGTAGAGCTTTAAGCTACCGCTAACTTATTTTTAGTTAAATTGATTAAACTTAAGAGATTTTAGTTAAATTAGACTTCAAGTTGATGATGTAACTCTTGTGTTTACCCCGGTGGTGATGAACACCCCCTGTGAACTGGACCACGTAGTTAGACTATGCTACAGTGAACTAACATTTTTCTTCTTCACTCAACAGGCCCTGAATGACTCCTCTACGGCCTTGCAGAAAATATCTCAAGACCACATGGTATACTTCCCAATGGCTAAGAGCAGACTGCAAATGAATTAAACTGGTGTTTGGCAGGTAAGTATTCCACTTACTGTGGACTGATAAAGAAAGACACCAGGACACATGGCCCTGTGGCAAGAAGAAAAGAAGAATGCTGGTTCATATTTGAGAGCAGCATTTAGTAATTACTTTTTATTTAATCTTACTCCCTTCCTTTCTTCCTGCCTTCTCCTGAAATGCCCTGCATTTTCATTTATACTCGCTCCTAGAGCACGCAAAATTCAACAGTCTTACACCACCTTAATAAAACAGGCGGGATGAGCTCCCTAGTTAAAACCTCAGACTGAAACTCAGGATATCCGGTTGATTGCTAAGTCTGCTGAAGCTTCCCTGCTCAGCCTTCAACAAGTAACAACCTCGCGTGCCTCAGCCTGTCTTGGGGGCAGGGAAGAGAGTAATAATACTTCCTTTGTCTGGTTAGCTCTTCAGAGTGGGGACCCGCTTATGCGTACACACACACATCCTATCCCACATAAAGAACCTCTATTTCGGTTCAGGCTAATAGTAGCCACTATAAAGCAAAAACCAGCAAAATTAAAAAGTTGCATTCCCACAACTCCTACAAAAAGAGAAGAGCTCATTGTCAAAAGAGCATTTTTGCTGCTAAGCACCTGAAAAAAGTTTACAATCATTGGGGGACAGCTAAAATAAACGAAGCAACTTGAGAAAAAGTACAGGTCCTTTTACAACCGCTCATGCAGCAGTATGTCACGGTTGGCAGACAGGAAGCCTCTTGAACATAACCAGCCATCGCCTGCATGGCAAGAAGTTCTGCAGTTTATGAGATTACAGGGGTAAGACCAAATATACAAGATCTGAATACATCCCCAAAAGGTTTTCACTTCTTCTCATGGTACTGCTACCATCAACAGATCTGGAAAAGCTGTGTAAAGTTAAAAGATCTTTTGAATATCTGTCAGAGGAAAGAGTAGTTTCTTAAAGAATTTCATTCCCTCCTTGCTTCATTTACACCTAATCACTGTCACTTAAGCACACACAAGCATCTTCAGCAGTACTACAGACTAAATACAAATTGTATGTTTTCTTTATAATAAAAATATATTTGAGAAGTATTGAGTCCTAATTAAAATTGTATCAGTTTGCTATATAAGCTTAATTTTATTCATATGTATTATCCCAAAATATCTTTATACCTTTTAAGTGCCAATCAGTTTCTTCAGTACAGCTCCGCTCCAGTTCTGTTTTCTTTATTCTTTCCTCTTTTGCCTCAATTACTATACACTATTAACACTTCCACTGAGAATGCTTTTTGCTTCCTTCTACCCTTTTCTCTGTGCTGTTGATTCATCCTTCATCCTCTTCCAGGCCTGAAGGAAACCTTTTTTTCTTTTTTCCTCTTTTTTCCCCTTTTTCTTCTATTGTCCTTAGACATAGGATCATCACTGATTATTTTTCTGTCAGGGAGGGTCAGATGAAGGTAACTGATCTCAAATATAATGTTAGATGTATGCTCTCCTACCCCACAGAATGAACCTCTTTTTCCTTTACATCTTCTGCCTCGAACCTTTTTCACTGTCCTCTGCAACACCCTGTTCTCCAACCCCAGGGACACTTCACTTACGCTGTTGCTGTCCCTCCTAGGACTCTTCAATTGCATGGGCCAAGTTCTTGCAGGCGTTGCAGAACTGGCATAAAAATTGCTGCCTTGCACAGAGGAGGGCTTCTACTGACTACCTGGCTGCATCTATGCAGAGTCTTCCCTATCAACCCAGCAAGAACCTGTGGAGAGGCAGCTGCCCTGATCACTGATTTACTGCATCTGTCATGAGGTACGGGCTCTCAACTCCTTTGATAGACAGAAATTCCAGAATTCAGACAGTCAAAGGAAGTGTCCAGACACTACTACTGGGAATACCAAGTGCAACAAACATATGGGCTAAGACACATTAGCAGCAATTTTCCTGAGAACAACCCAAAAGCTCCCTCCTTTCAGAAGTTGTATTCAGCTGTATTCAGCTATCACATTTCTTCATTTTTCCTTTTCTCACCTGCTCAAGCTTGATAGCTGTAATTGAAATCCTCTCCCTTCTTCAAAAGGATATTCTTCCCAAGCTATGCATTTCTAGTCAGTCCAAACCCTTTTGCTTCCCATTATAAGCCACATATGTACAGAGTAAGCGAGCACTATTCTTTCTCCTTCTGCATGGGATAAAATTTAGATCAGTGACAGGATTCTCCTTTCCCACTGCTACTTCTGTCCTTTAACCCATGATAAAGAAGGAAGAAAACATCATTGCTTTTCCACGCCTTCATACCTTTTCGGATCATCAATTAAAAAAATGCACATGCCATGTGCAGTAATACAAATATCATTTGCTCAGACAGTCTTGAGAAACCAAAGGAACTGGTCATGCTAGAAAAAAACTGCTCTTACGTGTACAACTGAGGATGAGGTCTCTTAATCAGTCTGTTTCTTTTTTTCCAACTATTTTCACTGGGAAAAATTAAACTGCAGAATTTTGTCATCCATTTTTTCTTAAAAAAAAAAAAACACCAACACAAAACAGACAAAATCAAATGCTTGAATCTTGTGTGTTTACAAATCAAAGACAAAAAAAGAACAGACTTTGATAGGAAATATAAAAGGTCATTGTGTATATCAGAAAGAGTAAAGCACGAGCTCCCAAACAGGTTCCGCTTTCTTGTTAACCCAGCAGCAAGTCTCAAGTTAAATACTGTAATCATGCCAGTCATTAGTTACTGCTCAGCCTCCTGTCTCCAGCCCGGAAATTAGTCTGCTCGGAGCCCAGATAGCTGAACAAGCAGTCACGTTTTATCATATAACTGAGGCTGGGAGGCCAATCCGAAGGAAAGCTACATATGTTCTATATTAGGAAGAAAATACCTAATTTAAAAGAACTTAATTTACAGAACAATAAAACGTATGCATTTAAAACACAGCAATGTAAAAGAATAACAAAACAAAATCTCTTATAACTCTGATGTGATTTGCAAGGGAAGTTCACATAACCTTAAACTGTAAAATTTTAGTTAAAGAGTTATGAACTGTTGCTAAACTCAGTTTAAAATTAAACTACAGAGGCATTTATTACTGTAAAGTATTACAGGCAACTATAGCAACCAATAGATGAAGAAATCATTGCCTTTTGCATTTTGTTGGAAAGCATAGACTTCTTATTAGGTTAAAAGCGTAAATTACAAATTACTATTGAACAGAATAGGCATTTAAGGTATCTTTTACAGTTTTTTTCATGTACTCCAGCTCATGTAAAGCATAAAAAAATTAACATTTACAGTTACTATATTAGAGACTTTTAATAGTCATTATCAAGATACACTACAGGAGTCATCTTTCTTCAACTGAATAATAGTACAATAAATTAGTAACTACTTCTTTTTTTGAACATGATGAAGTCTAGGCAACACCAAGATAAGAGACTAGGTGAAATTTTACTTAGCCCTGTCCACTGTTGTAAAAACATATTATATTATATTACATATGCAAATTATATATGCAATTATATATATTACATATATGTTGGTTTTTTGTAACAGTGACAGAAGCAAATTTGGCTTACTACCTCCAATTTCAAGTAAGGACATGTAAACTTTTAATTATAATAACTCAATTTCCAAATAACCATGTAATGTAGCTTAAATCTCGTATAACAATAGCATTCTACACATAGAATTGAAAGGCTAAGACTTTCAAGGACAGCTAAGAAATATGGATGCTGAGACACTGGTGTTTAATTCCTTTTATATGGCTTGAATTCTGCAGCTTAAAGTTTTGCAATGAATTGTAAGAAAGCAAACTTCAATGCTTTCGTCACCACAAAAGTTAAGTTACAATACCCATATGTACTAGAACCTTGTAAGCAAGTCAACCTATTTCAAGGATAAGCGTCATTATTAAAAACTCTAAGCCATCATCACAGCTGGAGACTGTCATATATATTAATATGATTCCACAGTCCTGAAACTAGTCAGAGAATAGAAACAAACCTTAACCAAGAACGATTGCTTCTATCTGGGACAAAACGCAAGCTTACCAAGTTGTTTCGCCATAAATAAAAAAATACTTGAATGCAATCAATTAAAAAAAAAAAACCCAAACAATTTGCACTATTACAATTCTATCATGTTATAGTTCAGCTATAACTATCGTCCATCTTGGATACATAGCTTAGACTGTTGAATTCGGACAAATGTAAGCTCCATCTGAACTAAGGCTCAAACTATAAAGCAACCTAACATTGTCCAATCCCTTGAAAATCCATCCTAAACTGACAGACTTGGTAGTCTCTTATTTTAGCTAGAAGGCAGGTGTACATTCTACAAAGACATAGAGAAAATGGCTGTAAATATTAACAGAGTTTTTAACAGAATAATGCTTCCTATTTCCCCACTAACCAAAAATATAAAAGATTTGAGTCGTTGCACTTCGTTCATAACTTTGTTCATAAGAACCAACTACAGAGAATGGGCTGGACGTAACATGTAACAGCATAAACCTAAACCAACAGCGATGAATAGGAGTCCCTAAGTCTGGTTTTAAGAACGAAAGCAAGAAGCAATTAGAGACAAAGAAACAAATTCATCCTTTACATTTCTCTGTTGCTTGTGACATCTAGTGGGTATACAAAACAGCCTGGAACAGCAAATAGAAACTCCTGCTTTTTCAATGTTTGGTTTAGTTATTTCCTTCATCAACATGGCAATTATTTCCATTTCACAGACAACAAATGTAAAAAAACGGTGCAAGATATTTTCACAATTCACATACAGCTTTGAGCACTTCAGAGCTCAGTTTGAAACAGAGAATTCCACAGGATTCCCTTCAGAAGCCATTTCTAAACACATGAATGACAAGAAGGTGTTTGGGAGCAGCCAGCATGGGTTTACCGAGGGCAAACGTCATCACTGCTTTCAACCCTGAGGTCACTGGTGCCAAGGGCAGTGGATGTTGGTTGACTTGAGCAAGACTTTTGAGACAGGCTCCCACAGAGAGATTGTAGTTGGTGAGATACAGGCTGAATAGTGAACAATAGATAAGGTGAGTGGAAATTGGCTGGGCTGCTGGCTCAAAGAGTTGTGATCAGCAAAGCCCAGCTAGAGGCCAGGAAACTAGTGCAGTCCCTCAGGGATGAGTACTGAGACAAGTAACAGTTTGATGTCTTCATTAACAACATGGGAGATGGTACAAGAGCAAGATTGCAGATGACACCGAATTTGGGGCACCAGTCAATGTGCTGGAGGGCAGGGCTGCTACTCAGAGTGATCCGGACAGCTTAGAAAAAATCTCATGAAGTTCAGCAAAAACAAAGGAAGTATCACATCTCGGGTGGAATAACCTGATGGAACAATAGAGGCTGGAGGCTAACTGCCTGCAAAGCAGCTCTGAGAAAAGGATTATGGGGGTCCTAGTAGACAACAACCGAAACGTGAAGCAGCAATGTACCCTTGCAGCAGAGAAGGACAGCTGCATGGGCTGTATCAAGATGAGTGTAGCATCCAACCCAGGGAAGTGGTCCTTTACCTTCATTTGGCACTTGTAAGACTGCATCAGAGTACTGTGTCCAGTTTTGGACTCCCAATACAAGAAAGAAATGGACATACTGAAGAAAGTCCAGGGGAGGGCCACCAAACTGGTCAGGGAGCTGGAGAATTTGCCCTATGTGGAGAGGCTGAGGGATCCAAGTTCATCCAGCCTTAAGAAGAGATGGTTTCAAGGGGACTTTATTGCTGCCTATAACTACCTGTTCAGAGGATACAGAGAAACTGAAGCCAGACTCTTCTTGGAGGCTCACAGCAATCAGACAAGAGGCAACAAACACAAGTTGAAACGTGCAAAATTGCGATTAGATATTAGGGAGGGTTTGGGGGTTTGTTTTGGGTTTTGGGGGGCGGTGTTTGTTTTGGTTGGGTTTTTTTACCATGAGAGTGGTCAAATACTGGAACAGGTTGTCCAGAGATGTTGTGGAATCTCCATCCTTGAAGGTGTTGAAAACCTGGCTGGACATGGACCTGAGCAGACTGATCTGATTAGACCTGCTTGGAGCAGGTTTTGGACTAGATAGCCTGTGGAGGTCCTTTCCGATTTAAATTATTTTATCAATCTAAGTTAAAGTCTACTTCTGCCCTGGGTGGGTGTCTCATCCACCGCTAATGTGAATTAAGAATGTGACTTTCTATTTATGCAAATGATCCCATCCCCCTTTTTAGTATTGACAACTTTTTGAATATTTTAAAGGAGTAAGATAACAATGCATACTAGTATTCAGCATCTCACACCATGGTTGTTCAGTTCTTCAGTACCCTTTTTGAGGAGAACATGTATTCGCAAACACACCAACTTGGAGATAGACAGAGAGTAATATTTCTGCTAAGCTCTTCAGCATCATCTTTGATTATTCTTGAATACTTCATGTTAAAGGATGTATAACATTATTGTTTTGATAAGCAATCCTCACTATATCCACTCATTAAAAATCTGTTCTAAATAGACAGTAATTTCGGTTGCACTTGTGAGTTTGATGCACACAGAATATGTTCTACAATTACGTCTAATTGTTGAGCAGTTCTACGTTACTATATTTCCACAGTTGTGGTATCAAAATACAAACAATGCTCTGATTTATTAAAAAGCAAGAAGTATAGATTTCTGAGAGTGGAAGCAGGTTTATTCTAAATCACTACACATGGACTTAGTGCCTTCATTATCTGTGTGCTAATCACATAGTGTAACGCTAAAAATATTTTGTTCAGCATCATTAAAACTGACTTTGTCAGTATCTCTAAGCCCATAAAAGAAAGCTGAGGGATTTCTCCATAGAATTTTAAAATAAAATCCTAATTTAGTCCCCAATTCATGAAAGCACTATAAGTTACAGCATATGTAAGATGTTTTCTTGAATAAGAATGGTTTTCGGAATTGATTTCAGTATTACTGTAATTGATTATTTTTTTGCTCCACCTCTGACTTTCTCCTACAGGATAGAACTAACCAGAGCAAATAACTTATCAAGTTCCTCTTCTGAAAGAAAGACGATCTTGAAAAGCAAGAAAAACAGAAAAATCAGGAAAACAATCCTTCAACTGGTTACACTTATGCAATTCTAACACCTTCAGCAATTTTGCTGTAATGTTTTTTCACGTAGCTGAGAGCAAAAGATAGCTCATCTTTTAACTATTATATGAACAAAATAAGCAGCCTAAATTAGCTCAAATTCCTACCAATTGTGACAGCTTTGTACTCGCCAACCTGAAATGTGGCTACCAGACTAAAAAGGAAGACACTTTCTAAAATTACAAATAATAAATGGTTTACTGGAAGCTTACTGGCTCAGCCAGAAAATATGTATAATAAATATAAAATATGTCATACTGTATTGTTGCATATAACTGCTCATAATTTCCTTCCTCATTTATTTCTTTTACCTCTTTCACACTGAGGGCCAGTAAATCCGTAGACACATGCACAGCGATTAGGTCCAATACACCGTCCTCCATTCTGGCAGCCATTTTCACAGACAGCTTTAATTAACAAAAAAAAGTTTGAAATGTTATAGTAATGATATTTCAAACATTACTGTATGTGGTACTCAAAAATTATTTTTTTCCTCTCAACTGCTCTAAGTCTTTCTGGACCTGAATATCGAACTGATCTCCTTCCTACCCATCATCACCAACAGTAACGATTGTTCAAGTCAAATTCCATTAGCCCAAATTCCATTAGCACCTGCTTAATGCTAATTGCAAGCAGCTGCTTAATTAATCATATTCAGCACAGATTCTTAGCAGATGTTTAACTTAAGTATATTTTTAAACCTTTGTGCACCTCTAGTCACTAATCATAAGAACTCATGTTCGTCACCGAAGTTAGCAGATAAAAACTCAAGTATTCTGAGGTTTTTTGAGCATATTAAGTTGTGCTCCTCAGTCACAACAGCAACAAACCTTTCAAGAAGGGAGGCTTGGGGAATGCGAGAGACAGATAATTCAGCTCTCGGGGTTGATACTGCTAGCAGAAGTAGTGATGTTTAGAGCAAGGGAAAAGAATTACCGGGTTAAATACCTTCAAAAACTGCGTCTCCTAAAAGATCCCAACAAGAAATAAAATTATTTGGGGGGGATTTAAATCCACAGTATATATGGATGGAGAAGGTACTTTACAGTTGTGGGACTTCAGAGCACCCACTCATGCTATTTATCAGTGGTGTGAATCAAAAACAAAGCCTCCTGCCAAAGCACTGAAATCTTCTCAACTTGAAAAGAGGAGAGTTCTTCAGCGAGGTTGAAAAATACCATTAAAAGAGTGCTTTAACTAATTAATTCTGTCTATTTTCAGGCTCATTGCTTCCAGGACATACAGCCTTGTTCAGAATTAGCACATGTTCCAAATCAAACTATTTCACCTTAAGCCCCACCATTTTTAAGTGGCTCTGAACAAAGAGATTTTGGTCTAGAAGTCTCTAGGCTGCCTTCCTATGCAGGTCTCCCCCGTTTGAAGGTGGCATTTGTAGCATGTTTGAGTATCCAGCGCAAAAGAACCTCAGCAACGTAGAGAAGGTAAATATTTCAAACTGGAAAAAAAGCACACAAGCCTCCTATATCACAATGGGGAACATAAAATATACTGTAATGTGGAAATGTGATAAAGCCTTACTTCTTATCAAGAACTATAAAACTGAATTACTTTTTACTGACAATGCATGTCTTATGCATAAAATGAAGATACTTCTCTGCATGTGTTACGTTACTGAATTAATGGGCAATGACACTTTAGTGAGACAATTAATTTCAGTAATTTAAGATGCAATTACATTTTAGTAAAAAGAAATAAAGACGTATTTACATTTTTCAGACATTCCATACTGTGTCTAGAAGACAATACTCAATCTTACTTGAAATTTTAACTGTCCTACACTGAGACCAATCTCCACATGTTGTTCAGATTTTCTGGATTGCTTTAGAGTCACTGCTTAAAAATTCAATCCTCTTTTCATTTATTCACTGGAAATACGCCCCGCCTGGGAGCATTCAGGTGCTGACCCAATACTTTAAAATTAGGAGGAAGGGGCCAGCAACTCTTAAAAGTAAATCTGACTGTGACTAGCGTAACATTTTAGGATTACAATTATTACCTAAAATTTTAGAGAATTTTATCCAGGTAAAAATAAAGCAAGAACAAGACTGTTCTCCAGCATTTGCAAAAATGACTAAGACAAAAGGATGTTCTTCCACATTATTCAGTCTAACTGTTCTTTGCATAGCTGCCTTTTGTTTGTCTCTAGTTCCTTCAGACTACCTTCAGCAATTAATTTCTCAGCTAATTAGTAGCCAGCTGGCCTCAGAATACACTTTGAGTCTTTCTTCATCCCTGCAGCCTTTAGTGATTTTTATTGTTTGCTAAATTCATATAGCTTTTAAACACTGTACTGTGATAGGCAGAGCTGGGCAAATAATTGACTTTCTATCTTGTCTGCCAAACCAAAAAGGTATCCAAAAGCTTGAACCGTATTTAATCTTTTTCCTTAGTCAAGTACAAAACAGAAAAACATGCTTTAACCTAGCAGTTAGGCTTTTCTTCTGAGATGGAGAAACTTCGTCAAAGAGAATGAAAAATTAGTGATCATCTGGTAAGAAAAGGAGAGTGGGATGCATACTCCCATTGCTCCCAAAGGATTTTCCAAAACTATTTGGTGAGTTCGATCCCTAATTTGAATTTTAGAGAATACAAATGCATGAACTGACTTTCAGCTAAACACTATATCCCAAAACAGCATTAAATTTCTCACAGACATTTTGTTATATTTCAGCATATTGGCCTTTTTATCTTCCTACTCTACCTAAAGTATGAAGGCTAACTTGCAGGACTTCCATGGATTTAATTTTAGATGCAACAGAGCAGTTACTTACGCTGCCCACAGTACGTTCCGACGTAGCCCTTCTGGCACTGGCACCGATCGTCCGCGCACGTGCCGCCGTTCATGCACCTGATGCTGCACTGTTGTACTGCAGCAGAGCCCAGGCAGAGAGATACCAGCGTTAGGCAAAAATACCACATTGGGAAGCAAATGTGGATAAAAACAGAGACATCTGAAAGAAGACATGAGCTTCGTACAATATATGCTATGTATTTAAGTGTACACTCAGGTATTCTTGTAACCAAAGACGTCCAAGCTGCAGCTATTAGTCAGCCATTATTTTAAAAGCAACCGTGAAGAGGTTTTTTTAGAGTTTTCCATTACTATATTTAGCAACTTAGAACTTTTAATTATCTTGGAGGCTGTACAATCTTCATTTCTTAGGAAAATGGACTCGATGAAAACATTAGTAGCACACACATTTATATTTAAACTTGCTTATCTCTTTAAACACATTTTTTTTCCAATTTGTCACACAGAGTAAACATGTACACATGGTATATCAAACTTTATCAAAAACTAGAGATATACCAAAGTGTAAGTTACATGTGTGTATGCAGTAATGACAAGTTATTTTTAAAGAATTTACACAGTAGTTATTTTTTAATTGACACTCAAAGAGAATTACTTAAAATGAAATCTCTAATGAAAATAAATATAGTAAGTCCTTACTAGATTTTGATCCACAAGTAGGTGATATTTGTCCACTCGCACAAGTGCACATGTTAGGACGGGAACAAAATCCATCACCACAGCTATTTCTACAAATCGCTGAGGAAGAACACAATTAAAAAGACAGTGATTAACAGTAAGGTTAGTTTTAAACTACAGGAAAAAAAGCTAAAAGTATGTTACCAGCTTCTTTTTTAAAGAAAAAAAGAACAACACTTGAATGCTCAGTTCATTGGGACAGTTAATATACACACAAAAGTAACTGTAAGTTAAATAAAGCAAACTGAATTTTGGTATAATCAGTATCTCTGACAAATTTAAAGACAAACAGAATTGAATATGGCATATTCAAACACTGGTCTGACCACTGAAACCAGATAATCAAGTCT
>NW_009203168.1:0-4317 GCF_000690835.1 Fulmarus glacialis | reverse complement strand
TTTCCCTAATTAGAAATACCAGCCTATTACACAAGTAATGTAAAATTATTAAAATCATATATTTTAGACCACAAGACCTGTAGAAAACTTTACCAAGAACCCAAGATTTGAATGAATATAAACAATATAGGTCATAAATGCCAATTTATGGTATGGTTTCTCTCTCAGAATTGCTATTTCAGAAGCATTTTAGGGTCTCTTTTTCCTAAGATTATCCATCCTTTACACACAGCTGTTTTGTGGGAGGTCAATGTCCAAATGCTGGGCTTTGTGTAGTTTCCCTAAATATAGTTTTCTGTACTCACATATTTCCACATTGTCATTTAGAAACTAACTTTACAAAAATCCCAGGGAAGCCTGTCCACACCATACTATGTGTGCATAATGTACATGCCGTTGTGCTATCCCCTGATGCATCAAAGTCATGCCTTCCCTTCTCACTCACCAGCCAAGGGAGCTCCATTGCACAAAGGAACGACAGAACCAGAAAATAATTAAAGGCTAAATCCAGATTCTAAAGGAGATCCAAACGACCACATCTAAACAATCTGCCAGGTTAGCAAATGCACCAAAAGAGAGCCTGAAACATTAAGAGCCAGTACAGCACAGGAGGACCTCAAAAGACACATATCGGGCAAGGTACAGCTTGTAAAGCAAAAAACCAAGCAAGAATCACAGTTTCTTTCTAAGTAACTCTGGGGTTTTGAAAGAATCAAATAATCTAGAAGCACAGAAGGACTACAAAAGGAACAAATACCTCAGGTAGAAAATCTGCCAAGAATATACAGGCTACCTAAAAAAACCTGTCAATATGCATTAAAAAAGAAAGGAAAAAAAAAAAAACACCTGGCCATATACATAAAAAAAAAAGAAAGCAGAGGTAAGACCTTTCCCAGAATGCTTGTGCTCCACTTCTGATTTAGAAAAACATGCATAAATGAGCTGCAACTCCCATAAGGAAGCAAATTGTTTCCTTGCCCCATTATAGAATTCAAATACGCCCCCCGTGAAATTACACGCTCCCTTTTACCCTTTCTCCACCAAATCACAAGCTCTGTACCGATGCCGAACATGACCAAACCAGACCAGACTTTGTAAACCCGCGTTCTCCTTGACATACTCCAATAAAGGCGACATTTTCTTTACGAAAGAGGAGTAGACAAAGCCACATTAGTGGTCCACTGACACCATTCTTTGGGCATCAAAAAGATGCAATGTAGGTCATCTACATTTATCATTAAATTCCTCTACAACTATGCCCTAAATGCGAAGGCATGAGAGGTGAAAGAGTTTGTGGGATTTCGCTATTTAGTTGAAATTAGAGACGTACCACTGACTGATACGAAATACTTCTTCCATCAGCAGATGTAAAAGTGAGAAACAGGACTCGGATTTAGAGCACTTGACAAACACAGGGAACAGGGCTGCTTTCCTCATATCACTGTTCAGTCCATCTTCATACAACGTGGCTCAATCTCTGCTTAAGCGAGGTCTACATCTAGGCCATTTTGTTAGTTTATTGTCTGTTAGGGAATAATTTTTTATCAACTGAAAGCCCTACAGCTGAAAGCATATTCTAAATATGCTTTCATTGGTACAGTTTATTTTGTTTAAAGAAAAAGTAAACCCAACCAGACTTTTTTTTTTCCAGATAAAAGATCACTTTTAATCATAAATATGTCACAGACCAACAACAACCATCATCACGTTATCAGCTGAAAACACTGTAAGGTCAGAATGGTTTCCTGTTGACCTGCCAATAGCTCATAGATCTCTCTTCATGAAATTATACTTTAAAATCACCAGTTACAATCTGCACTAATTATAATCAATGCATCTGCAATAAGAGGTTTGCTAGCTTGTCTGTCACCCTGTGCAAGAGGCTTTGTCTAGCTAAACATCTCTAGTCAGAGGGACTATCATCTCACCAAATGTTTAATGTGAGCATAGAAATCTGTGCTCTTAAACCTTCACCAAAAATACAAACAGAAAAGCATCACAGCCAATCCTACAGACGGCAAGACCTTCAAACATGTGAGCTGCAATTAAGCTCCAGTAAGTAAACAGGAGCTAAAAGATGTTCTTTGTGCACGTGAATTAATAGTAAGTCAAAGATTATTCTGGATGTGAAGAGACCTGAGACCAAGGTCTGTAAGAGGCACTGAGAGTCGCAATTTAAGGATAATTTATAAGGATTTCTGAAAGCACCTAAATCATCATCTCTCCCTAATTTCATTTGAGCTATATACCCAGCTGAATTTGAAAAACCTATCAACAGCATACTAGGCAGCCGAAATCCATTTTAAAAACTCCATTTTACATTTATGTAAGCCAATATTGTAAGAGATGATAAATGTGAACTGAACATTTTGAGGAGCTCCTCTTATTCCACAGTGGTATTGATACCAGCATCTTCCTCTGAATGACACTAGGAAATGCTAGGTCAACCTGAGATGAAAGTCAGTGATAAGCAGTTATAAGAAGTACTAGCAAGGCAAATTTATTCATGTAAAACAATCAGGCTGATAGTCCTGAATCGTAAGGCAACAGCCCAAAAGTCACTTTAAGTTTGGCAGATCTTGGCTTACCACCCATTCCTTCCCTAGTTTAGTCCTGGATGTCTATAGTTTGTTAGATGGAGTATTTACAAAGACCTTCATTGCTTACGTAAAGGGCAATATGTTCCTGAAACTGAATTGTGAAGTTGAGCATACTTATTAGCAAAAGAGATGGTGACAGGCTAGGATGAATGGGAACAGGCTCACATTAAAATTCAAGGACTGTAGAAGCATGTGTCTAATATCACCTTTTATCTAACAGACAGAAAATTCAACTTAATTCTTTATTTCCTTTCCAGGTAGACAACGTTCCCTAAGCAAAGTATTGAGCAGATTTCCCCCTCTCCTTTTTTTTTTTTTTCCTTTCCCAAGCCATGTCAACAGCCACATCTGTCAGCACAGTACCTATTACGACCAGGCAGTAATCTGAGTCTACATGCTTTATAGCTATTAAAACACAACTAAAAGTGACAGGCAAGAAAATAAGCACCCCAGATGTAAAAAAGTTTTCCATTTGATTGTAATTCCACGCCTAGCACAGAAGTTTTGCGAAACTTCAGATCTGATTTGCTTTATATCAAGACATTTCGGCTTTTTTTTCCTGTTACTATAGTTGGTTATTTGATTTATGGAAGGTTTTTGCCTTTTTCCTTTGTTGTCATGTTCTTCTTTTTAAAAAAGTAAGTGGAGACATGCCTCTTACGAACACACCAAAGAAAATACAGCAATTTGCTAATCTTTCGATTGCAAGAAACATGGACCTGTAAATCCATCTTTTTTCTTTTTCTTCTTCTTAAAAATAAGGCAAAAGGCAGAACTGAATTCTCTTTTCTCATACCAAATGGAGCAGTAACTGACAGAAGAAAATTTATTTTTATTGTTACCCCTGGGGCAGTAGAAACTTGAAGTCAGACACTTACGAACAATGCACTGATTTCCTCCAGGGAGTGTTTTCCATCCAGGGCAACAGTACGAATGGAATCTAGAGCCACACACATTTGGCCTGTCACACAGACAAACAAATAAATGTACATACAAAAATACAAATCAGTGTAAATAGAATCCAAGGTTTTATGTACACACAAGGGGAAAAACCAGCCGCATGAAACAAAAAAAATGTATAGCAAAGACATCTCAAAAAATCTGCCCCAAAGGAACAAAATTTTCCTCCACTATAGGAGGTTCCAAGCCATGTTATTTTGTATTAGTTCAACTGGTTAGTATAAAGAGGAGAGGCAGATTAGGCAACATCAGGCCACATTCATCCCTAGTGCAACCACTGAGGATATGCGAGGATGAGTTTGGCTCTGCATTCACACACGGTCTTAGAAGTCTTGCTATAAAACTTGGCTTCATGCTGCTGCCTGACATAAGACAGAAGGGATGACTGGTCATAAAGATTAACGAACTAATTCAAGTTACCAAGAAGTCCCCAAAACATTAGAAAAAAACCCCAGATTTTGCATGGTTTCTCAGCAGCAGCCAAAGCAAAGTGAATGTCAAAGTATCTTAATATTGTAACATGCTTGAATAAAAAGCCCCGTGTGGTACATCTGTCAGC
The DNA here is from genome assembly GCF_000690835.1 of Fulmarus glacialis. Taxonomy (NCBI): domain Eukaryota; kingdom Metazoa; phylum Chordata; class Aves; order Procellariiformes; family Procellariidae; genus Fulmarus; species Fulmarus glacialis. Next base: position 198 of record NW_009203168.1, on the reverse strand, counting down.
TGTAAGGTAGCCCCACACAATGTCTGCTTTTAGTACAATCGCACTAATTAAAAGGTCGTATTTCGTAGCCGAGGACAAAATGCCAACTGCGATTAATCGCAATGCCTTAGCCGCGTAAGAGGGCCGGAAGGCAAGAGGCACCGAAGGCGAGCCCGGAGACCACGGGCTCGGGCAGGGGGCGGCTGCAGGGGAGGGGGC
>NW_009203167.1:1045-13558 GCF_000690835.1 Fulmarus glacialis | reverse complement strand
TCCCCGGCCCCGCTGCCGGCAGGCGCCTGGCTTCTCACGGATCTCCACGAGCCCTCTTGATTTTAACTTTTTTATTTTCAAACAATGTCTATTTTAACCTTTACTTTGACCATGTGTTTATTATTTATTAAAAATACTTTCATAAACGTGGCTTCGTCTTAATTTCATCTGACTTTTATGAGGTGGTGGACGAGTCAGAGCTAATAATAAACGGGTAGTGGCAAACCTTTGCCAAATCAAACAAACTTAATTCAGCAGAGCTTTCCAATAACGCCTTCAATGTTTCGGGCCTTCAGCGTCTGCCGTTGCCTTTTTCTCAAATTCCTTTACAACAAGCGCTCTATGTCACCGCTCCCCTTATGATGTTACTCTTAAACAAAAAGGTTACTTAGATTACAGGCAACATATAGCCTCCATTTAACTATCATCTGTTTATTCATTGTAATCTTGAATTAGCTGTTTTGCGGCTTTGGACCTGAGAAACAAGCGTAGTGATGTTATCTTCCCGGCAGCAGTAAAAGGAGACAAGCTAGAGAAAGGCTGACTTTTCCTCTCGCAGAAATGAGCATTCAAGGACTAAACATGATTGTCAGAGTTGTACTTCCTAAAAACCAACCTTGGTGGGGACCCCTTGTCAGCCCGATGGGGGATAAACGGAGCAGCTGTCTCTGCCAAAGCTATTCCTTCAGCTGACAGCCTGGCAGATGAGGAGTGCTCCGAAAAAGGGGGCTGAACATGAGCTGCAGTAATTGCTTTGGTTGCAGCAACCTGTCCGGAGCTGCCATTTTCCCCAGCTACTTGAGGGGTAAGGGTGGGGCCCGTGCACAAGGAACTCAGCAGGGCCCGCAGCCCTCGTCTCGGTGTGCGTGCGTAGGGTGCCTGCTCCCCCTGAGCGGGACCGGCCAAACAATTGCTGGAGAAGGATATCAAAGAAAAACTGCTAATAAAAATAAATTATATTGCTTTCCATTTTTTATTAAATGAAAATAGATCTTCTTGAGTTTTAAATTTTAAAAAATGTGGCATTTATATAACAAATGAGGAATGACTTAACCAACTTAACTTTAAATCATCACAGACTGAAAAAGCAATGGATCTTCAGCCATGAATCATTTCTGAAACTACACAAATGTTTCAAAGTCTCCAGATAACTTTTTCTCAGTCATTTGAATTTATTCATTGTAAATAACTCCATTGATTAGGTTTATTCTGCAAATGCTCTAGCCTTAAACATTTCAGAGTTGTGTTGTTTTTTGGTTTTTTTTTAACAGAAAGAAGCTGTTTTAAAAGGATGCTGTCAAATTCTAAGAACCTGTTAAAATAGTTTCAAGTTACTGCTTTTCCACTCAGCTTAACTGTGTGGTTTTATCATTCAGTTTATCCTTTTATTTAAGTCAAAAGGAGGGACTTTCTGGATGAATAAGGGTTTGATCTGCAAAGATACCTGAGCAGTTGGCCTACCTGTGATGTTGTGCTGTGTATCTGTGTACAGGTGAATGTCTGTGTACAGCTATTGAGTACCTGTAATAATTAAATATGCACATAAAGACTCCACAAAAAGTGATGTCAAATGCATTAAGGGGCCGTCCTTCACCATTTTTTCCCCTGGAGTATTTCTGTTGTCGTAAACTTAAATGCTACAAATAATCTTATCAATATGTATTTTTCAACTTTCTTTAAATTATTTTTCTACCACCATAACAGTTTCCCCTCTGAGATTTTCCCACGTTGGGGAAAGAGACTAGTTTTCAGCTATCTCACCTGACCATGTTCAGTTAAGGCCTTGCTCTAATTAAAAGAACCAGCTGGAGATAGTAACTAGGGACTTAAGAAACTCGGGACAAAGCAATAGACCAGCATAGCTAAAACAGAGCAGTTATGCTGTGATAGCTCTGCCGGTGTAAGTGCTTCTTAACGGCCATTCTGTTCTGGAGTAAAGTTACTTTATCTTGGAAGGATCCCTGTATTTGCTTTTTTGGAATACCAGTCTAGAAGCAAGTGCTCACCCACATGATCCTTTCTGGCCTGGTGATAGTGGAATTACTAGTTGATTATAACCTCGCCTGTCGTTTTGGCCTAGCAGACAAGTATAGGAGCCATGCAGTCCACCAAAGTCTGTATCCTTACCTAGGTGGAGTAAGGTAAAAATCAGTAAGGTAAAGAGTTCACTTTCAGAAGCCCCAATATAGTTCAATGTAACTATACATGGAAAAAGCTTTCTTATTCAGTCTGGTTATGTTGGCAAAGATGTGAAGCCTTGGGAGACAAAGCGCTTCATTTTGCTAAATCTCTCATGTTCGTGCCCGCTTATTTTATTGACAGCCCACCGTGCCAGAAAAAGGAAATGATCAAGTGAGTTAAGAGACGTGACATTAGATTTATTGTGTGTTAGTGGTTTACATCATGTTTAAGTAATATTGTATGACATGCTGTTCTGTAACCAGGCACTTAATGAATTTGTGCAGGAGTTAACGAAAGTTAAAAACGACCCAGTAGAAGAACAGCACGTCAAGCATATGCATTATTATAAATCAAATTAAGGCATTTTTATGAGACATTTTGCATGTAATGAAAAGGAAAAAATGCAGCCATTTCACTGAATAAGAATATTGTGCTCTTTGCTCATGAACAGAAAACTAAATTGGAGTAGACATAATCACTGGAGTACTGTTCAGAAATGCATTGAAATGGGATAGGGTCACTAATGACCAACCTCAGTGGGTTTGGTGGATGCGAGGTATTTTTGCAAAGGTGCCATGTACTTGGGAGCCTAGCGTTGGCCTTATCTGTTTGAAGAATGCTGCCCAAACTCGTAGTTTAAAGGGGAAGGAACTGCTTGAAAAATGGGTGGTAAAAGCATACATCTTTGAAAGATTTTTGCAAAATAATGGACTATAATTATGTTTTCAAAATAGATTTTAGCCCGATGCATACTCTGCATTTTATTGTGCATGAGTTCAAAGGTAGTTGAAGTTAGAATTACCTCCCTTTTCTGTGTGTAACTGCACAAGAAAGACGTCTTCACCCACCACATGATTCTGCTCACCCTGCAGAGACTTTTATCAGAGGCAACATACCGCGTCTCGGACGGTCCTCAATATGTCGTTGCCTCAGGACAGAGGCTCTGGCTCGCTGCAGGCTTGACCTAGTCCATCACAAACAGAAATTTTTGCCTGCTTCACTTCTGGCCTCTGAACATGTTTCTGAGCCAGAGAGCCACAGCATAAATACTGCGTCTTGAGAAGCCTCAGATATCCAGTAGTCTGATACAGTGCGTACGAACAAAAGCTGCTCCACGTGTAAGTCGTGATGAGCCACAACCAGATGTGATCGAGTGGTTTGAAATCTAAACAAGTCCCATTTGTACTCACCCTGAGGAATCGGGGTCTTTCCAGAGCAACTTGTAGGAGCCAGGAAGGGCTCTTAGCTGGGAGCTGCGTAGCACCAGCTGGGAATGAACAAGAATAAGAGTCAAGGCCAGCTGAAAATGGCTCAGCATTCTTAAAACGTGAGGAAGAAAATTACTTATCACTCCATTATTTATTTTAGAAATTGCCTTGGTAGCCAGTATTTTTTAGACTGATGAGTTCAGATGTTTTGTCTAAAATTACATTTTTAGGTAACTGATACAACTCACAAATAGCAATCTTTGTGTGTCACGTTTTATCAATCTAACTAGTTAAAACTACTGTAGTTGAAACATTACTGCAGGTAGTACAGAGGCTGCGACCAATGTTATATACTCATTATTCAAAGTTTTAGCATGTCTGAACATACTGCTTTCAGCAAGAGGGTGACAGTTTGATGTTGACTCTGTGGAATGCTATCAGGCACTAAGCACGCAAATTTCTACCTGAAAGCATTTTTTTTAATATGGATTTTTATTTTATCTTTTAAAATTTATTAGTTTGACCTGAGAGACAATAAGGCAGATGTCTGATGGCTTGCATGGAAACATTCAGTTAAAGAGATGGATGAAACTTTCACCGTAAAACACCCTAAATATTTTCTTCTGGGTATTATGATCTCAAGCTCGTGGCTTCCATTTGGCACTAAAGCAAAAGGAAAGTGGTTTAAATATTCTGCAGAAAGAAAGAGGATGTGTTAATGACCAGATTGAGATTGTAGATGATAGTTATTTTTTTCAATCTCAACAAATGCATTTTTTCATGACCTCTCTCCTCGCCCCCGCAATTTGACAGACCACTTAGATTTTTGTAAACTGATTTCTCCACTGATGATAAATATCCTCCTCTTTGCTACCAGAGGGCAACATATTTGCTTCCAATCAGCAGGGCGTTGCACAGCTCAGTAGACATTACTTGAATCAGTATTTCCTCATGATTTTTTGGAAATTGTGACCTCCTACTAACACTGGAGGCTGATACAACACTGTGTGGCATGGGAAGAGGCAATGAACTATCAGCCCCTGTTCACTGCTTCCATGTCAATCATGGGACTTCTGTGTCCCTTCTGTATATATTCTGTAAAATTCTCCCCGTTCTCCCTCACCCAACACGTCTTTTCCAAGCTGAGGAGCCCTAGCCTGCGGGGTGCTCACACAGCAGAAATTCTTTCAATACTTTGACTGTCCTTATTGCTAGTCTCGGTTCCTTTTCCAATTCTGTCAGGTCTTTTTTGAGATGGGTAGTATACTACAGAAGGTAGATGAGACAGGCATATGGTCCTGAATATCTGGGAAAATACGGAATTGTATAATGGCTTAATCATTCTTCATGTATGGTGCCTTTTTTGACTGCTAGTGAGTAAGGAACTGAAAGTTCTTTGAAAATACCTGCTGTAACACCAAGGTCTCATTCCTGAATCCTAGTTAGTCTGTACTAGATTGAGATCTGGGCAGGTTGCTTAACACAGTGAAGAGACACTAGAGGTAAGAGGTTGTTTCAATTTCCTTCTTGATTAGCTTTTCTTTTCCTTGCGGAAAAAGAAGAAAATTAGTTCTGACCCCGGTTTTTTTAAATTAAAAGTTATTTGTTACTCCATGTTTCCTCAAATGTAGAATTTTTTATATATATACATATGTGTCTACAAATATATGTCCTATATATATGTCCTGTCTCTTCAATATCATGATCAGAAGAATAGCTCTAGTAGGTTAAAGCAGTTATTCTTTCTATTTTAGAATCCTGTCTCCAGCAGTGAAGAGCCCTCTTGATTATTGCTTCCAAAAGAGCTGCAAGAAACTATGTAGTGGGCAGATGCTAAATAATCTGGCAAGAGGAAAAATCTTCCTTCTGAATACCAATAACTAAAATACTGATCTATGCCCAGATGGGAAAGGGCTTGGGTCCTTCCCAGTCCTTTCTCACAGTTCTGGTATTCTTGTATATTCAACCAGTTTTCAAACCCCACTTGTCTCTTACCTACGGTTACAGGGATAACCAATGTTTTGTTAAATGATTCAAAATGTTCCCCTTTCACCTATCCACTGACTTCTTATGCAGCCTGAGAACTAAAGGGCAGATTTTTTTCCAGAAGGAAAATTCCCTGCTTGTCGTTTTCTCCACCCACAGTAGGAAGTTAAGTCATCGGAAAAACTTTCAGCTGCTTATTGACATTGTGGACATATATGTATAGCCAAACTCTTAGACTGAGTGATTTGTTTTGCTTTGATGGTTATGTAAAATAGTAAAATAATGAAATAGTCTATTCCTTATATGCAGATTATTTTTCCCTCTAGCTTGTATATATGCATTATTACATGTTGCAGTATTCATTATTATATTAAAGTATATGTTACTATGTACATATTATATATGGATGTATATAATTTGAATCCTGGTAAGTATTGAATTTTCTTTTTTAGTCCTGTTCATCTGATTGCACTAGGTTCATACAGAGTTACGTTAATTCTCACACACACGTTTAAGCAGCAGCACTGACAACAATGCTGTATTGAACTGTACGTGCAACTATGATGAGGCATGTATGCTAACAAATCCGTCCCACCGTAGGTGACCAAAGATTAGGACAGCTCTATTTATTATCTGAGAATGGAAGTTTACATGCCAGAGCCCACTGGAAGTGCTACCCTGAATCAATGATCCCATCCCAGCTAAGCAGGGTGGGTGCTAAAAGGGAGGGAGGGAGAATTGGGTAGGAAAGCAGGTTGGCTTCCACAGAACAAAAAGCAACGTTCTTTCAAACAGAAGGCAGAGTAGCAAAGCCTCAGAAATTGAGCTTTTCATTACTACGTGCTGCTTTCAGCACAGCAGATGAAAAACTGGAGCTAACTGAGCAGTTGGAAGCAAGAACGGTTTTCCAGGAAAAACCTGCCTTGAAAAGTGCTTTGTGAGCACGTTGGAGTTGGGGAGGCAGCCGTGTGATTTTGCAGTTTGATTCTAATTGTGCTCCGACAGGCTTGTATCTTCAAGCTCTTGGGTTGGGGCAGTGGCTGAGAACAGGCACTGTTTAATACGATTTGATTAGACTTTTGTGAAGCAGTTTAAAAATACAAAAAATAGCATAATAATAGTAGTGCATAATAGTAGTGAGATTATTGTGCCAATGTATGTTTTGCAAATACTCCAAGTTGTATAAGTTATTGGCATTTTTGAACATTGTTTCTGATACTAACATCCCCCCCGATCAGAAGTTATTCAGGAGTAAATATGATTGCAGACACATGGCTGAGACACTTCTACCATAGCAGAGACACTTCTACCATAGCTCAGATGTCAGAAAGCGTAGTTACATCCCATTCCCAAATTGTAGTAAGTCACAAGACGTCTTTCACAGACTGGTAGATAATTTCCCATGTGCGCGGAATGGTGCACACTCAACAGCTAGGCCTGCACCTTGGTGTAACTCTCTTGCAGCTAGACAGCATCCTAACATCTTCAAGGTGTCCTCAAGACAGGTGCCTTCTGCACTTTCCCTCCTTACATTGTTTTCCTTCTGCACTCACACTCAGCGAAACTTTCACAGTTTCCCTTTACAAATCTACCTTGATGCCCATTTTTTTCCCTGCCTCTGAAAACAAAGTGCAGCCAACAAGGGCACAGGTGCTGGTGAGCAAAGGGAGGAGGCGGTTCTCCATTGGGTTGGTCCCTTGGTGCTGTGGCAGAAGGGCGATGATGTGGCCTGAGCTGAGAAGGCATCAGGCTGCAATCTCTTTTCTTCTCCAGCTCTGGAGTTCCCCTGCATCCTGCATGTCATCCTGCCTGACTCCCTATTGAAGGCTGACAAAATGTTCATTCTGTACATGCGGTTGCTCAACATCTTTTGTAGGAATCAGGAGTGTGCGGTCTCCCTTGGCTGGAAGCACCAAGTACCAGTGTTGCCTCGGGAGCTCAGTGCAGGCTGGACATATATTCCAGGGAGCAAGAATGGATTCCACTGGCAGGGTATGGACCCAGTGGTGTTTCTGAGGCACAAGAGCCCCATGCATGCTGGGACAAAGAGATGAATGATAAAAGTTCATGCAGTTAGATTCACCAGGTCTGTGGGGAATTATTCCATACACTCAGAAGGTATCTACAGACTTTGTTAAGCATATAGCCAACAAACTCTCTGTGGGCTGAAAAGAGGACCTGCGCAGGATACTTACTGCAACTCTCATATCAGCCCTTAGGGAGGTCATGATGAGTATTGCAGGCAGTTTGTAAAGGCACAGCATGTTGTTCATGTCCTTCCTGAAGCAGAGTGAGCCAGTGGAGACCTTTTCTTTGAGGCCTAAGAAGTGCTACGTGCAAAAGGTTAGAAGTAGCAGCACCTGGGCGGTCTCCTTCCTGTCACTTCTCCGAAGAGCAACCACACTGTAGCGAAATGTCAGCTTGCCTGTAAATTCTGCCTCCAGCCTCCTTACACAAATACATACAAGCTCCTTCTCTCACCCCATGCTTGCTGTCTTTCACCACACCCAAGTCCTAAGGACCAAGCATGGATCCCCACCCACATCCTTTCTACCTACCAAGACTGTTCCTCTTCTAGTGCCGAATTGCCCCTAAGCCCTAGTATTGCTCTCTGTCCCGTATCAAATCAATCCTACCAATTGTCCCGTGCTATCCTAAGCTAAGAGCCCCCTGAAAAATCTTGTGCTTGTTCTCGCCTAATTCTGCTCATGGTGCTGCTAAGCCACGGGCTAAGAGTCAGCCTCATTCCGCTGCTGAGTAAACCTGCTCAGATAAGCTAATTTTATCCTAGACTCAGATATAAATGAGAGTCTTGCAAATGGTGAGGACATGATGCTGATTCTGGAAAGGAGATGACTGTGGGGTAGACACTCACACTGACAGGGATGTGTCTGTGCAAAAGGAGCACATTGGAGACCCGTAGGTGCCTTGGTGTCCTTACCTACTGGGTGGGCATCTGAGCGGGGGATGAATCCCTGGCAGATATACACGTTTAGAACAGTTTTCAGTGGTGAAGTTAGAGCAGGCGAACGGTAATGCCTAATGTTCAAATACCGATGATATCAAATGATAAATGTATGTTTCCTATGAAAATGGAATACAATTCAAGCTTCAACTTAAACTGTATTTCAAAAGGTGACCTGGTTTTAAAGTGTTTGTAGCTTTGGTTAAGTGTGTAAAACATTTAGCACCATCAAGTGGTAAAACGGTGTACTGCTTATTCATAGCAGTCTCGGTAACAAAAAAGGGGGCAGTTACGTAGTTGCATGTTATAAACGTGCCTAAAGAATCTTTGAATACTTTTCACTGAGGTTATTTGAAAAAGTTCCTGAAGTTTTCGCAGGAAAAGTACCGGATTTAAATGCTTGTGTTTCCAGCAAATCTAACTTGGTTCAATCATTGTTTCAGCTTGAATATATCATAGTAATCAATGTTGATATTTTTCAGTCTAAAGCACTGAGGTTGAGTTTATTTCCAGGCGATCAACAGGCAAATTATGTTTATTTTAGGATAAAAGGTGGTATAGACTTTTCTATTATTCTCCTTTCTTTATGATGCCTTAAAAATGTTAGTTCTATGAAATGGGAGCAGAACTAGTAACCTGCATTGTTACTAGGCTTGCTTAACTTTTGCTCACTGGCCATTGAATGGGCTTGAATGGGGACAGCCACTGGTAAAGGCAGTCTGCAAAAGGGACAACTGTAGGCAGACAAAATGAGTAGAAATGAAATACAGAATTTAAAAAAGCACAATTAATTTGGCTGTAAATGAATACCTTTGCTAGACCAAACCGAATTCTGCAATCTGAAGAAATTTTTAATTATGCAGTAATCATGCATCGTTTCAGTTAGTACCAGCCTTGGTACAAATAACACTTAATATATGCGTAACTTGATTAAAGAAATAATTGACCTACCTATGAGGTAAAATGATCTATAATTATGCTGGTTGATTGTTACATAAATGTTTGTAATTTTGTCACTGTGTGCATATCAAATAAGGATAGCAAAAGACCTTTTTGTTCTACAAAAAAAAAAGAAGAAAAACCTTGCTCCCATTAAAATAACCTTTTTCATTACTTAAAAACTTATTTTAATGAAAAGCAGGCTTTAGTGGATGAGATCACACAGCTGAAGAGAAAGAAGAGGCAGGCAGACGAGCTGATCTCTGAGAAAGAAATGGAGGTAATTTGTGCCAGGCAGGAATTAAAAGAGCAGCAAACCAACCTGCATAACAGTGAACAGAAAATCCTTATGTTACAGTCAAAGGTATTTTTCCTGCTATCACTGAATAACTCAAAGCATTTATTTGGATTGACTCCTCATGTCTATCTGAGGAGAAACATCTGATGCAGAAAACGTCTCCATTTTGCTGTGAATATAGGAGATGAAATTCAGCTAATCAGAAAAGAAAATTATTACTGTTACAGTTTAAATTCCTTTCTTTAAATCTACTCTTCAGTCACATAAGCACAATATTTTAGTAACAGTTGAAGACTTAACTCTCTACCGTTTATTTAAATCAGTGTTAACTGAGTCTAGGATTCTGATAATGGGAAGTAGAGAGCATTTGCAGACTCTAGGAGGCTCCTTGAAAGTCAGGATGCTCAGCATCTTCCTACATCCATAGCTTGTAACGTTACACTTTTCGTATATCTCTTGGACTTCCAAAAAGGGGCATGAAACTTTTAAAGGCCTTTTCTGAGATCTTGAGCAAATTTTAGGAAGTTGCATGCAGAAAAAAACTCAAAATTATTTTTTTAATACTGGATAGACTTGACTGCAGTAGCTTGTCCAGCGTCAGGAAAGGAGAATGTGCTCAGAGGGAGAAAGGCCGGTGATTCCAGCAGTAGGCAGAGGTGCACAAAAACCCTTTCTCAGTTTGTCCCAGTGTTAGATGCTAGAATCCCAAACACAAATACAAAGAAATACATCGTACTTAATAAAATGGCACTCCTTAATGATTAATCAAGACCAAATATGTAAGGGTGCCTCTTTTAAAATATCGTAGAAGACAGACAGACAGACGCCTTTCAAAGAACACTGGGGACAGAAATAGGGAGATATGCTGAGTTTTACAAAGCCTACAACAATTCTTGGTGTAATTCCCTTGTACAGACCTCAGCCACTCGTCGTAAGAGAAAGATTGACAGCAGCGGTCTGCTGTCATCCTCCAAAACGCAGCACTTGGGGGGGAAAAGGAAGGGTTGCTGCAGGCTTTGTTGTCAGCAGGGACGATGGTCTGGGGAATGGCAGCACAGCGCTCTGCAGGCAAAGGTGTCTCAGCTCCACGCAAACGCCAAGCCAGCTCCGAAACAGAGCTCCCCATGTTAACACAGCACTGAATCCAAGCTAACATACTTTGCCTTCAGCTCAGCTTTCTGGCTGGGGCTCTGTGTAGGGCTGGCTTGTGTCCCTCGGAGCTGGGGCGCAGGCAGACGGCACTGGAAGGCAAACTGCTTTTCATGCCTGCCTCGGAAAGCTCTTGTAGGCATCCTCGGAGTAATGGAGGTTTCATTTCGGGCCTTTGAGAGGAGTCTGCTCTATAGATCACACATCCTTCGGCTTGATCCTCATGTCATCTTGACTCTCCCTGAATTTAGAATTTGCAACACCAAGGAGCAAGCAGGGATGTCACTTTATCACATGTATAAAACCATGGCTTAACAAGTGGAACTTGCTTTAAGAAAAACGCAAAAGTACACAGACATGTTCAAAAGGAATATGTAGTCTGTGATTTAATTGTATTTATAAATTGGGTGAAAAATGAGGAACTATTAGAGCCTTGTTCTGTTGCTAACTGCTCATGATTAAGCAAAAGATGGAATCAGAATGTGCAGCAGTTTTTCAATAAGCAAGCTACCTTTTATCCCAGAGTACTGGCATCCCAAATTAGTGGTATGTTTTACAGGTAAGCTGTCAGTTAACCAAAATTTGAATATTCGTGTTGATGTTATTTTGCCTCCTTGCATGTGTACCATTACCAAGCTAAAGCAATGTACAGAAGCACAAACAGCCATAGAGCAGCCACTTCCTAAAAAGAGAAGAGAGGTTCTGGAATTGCAAATGGCTGTGCCTGACATGGAAGAGAAAATATTTTTTAAAATAGAGATGGTGAAAGAGCAGGTAACAAGCAGTATCAGGTGATTTGGTTTATGGTAGTTGGGATTTTGAGGGCACAGGACACAATTCTAGACCCATTCTATTTTCAGTCATTGGTTGTGCTCTTAGGGAGGCTGAACTCACTCTAACTGGGCACCCAGTTCTCTGAATGCACTCTGCTCATCGTGATGGATTGCTGACAGTTCTTCCTTATTCACTTTTTTTTAAAGAGAAAAAATAATGAAACTTTATTCTGATGTTTGCTGATTCTAAGATTGATTCTGCAGAGGCATCCTTTCTACTGTGAACCCCTCTTAAAGAAATCTTAATTTTTTTCCATTTTTTAGAAGAATCAATCTCAAGTGTTTTGCATAAGTTGGAAAATCTTAGAGAATCTAATCTTTCAATGAAGTGTGATTCATATCTTTGCATCATAATACTAAATGAATGCATATGTAAGGACATAAAATAGATTTTTTATATAATCCATTTCTTCCTGTTCATTAAAGTTATTTGTTAAAGAATTACATTTTTCTTTTGGTGATCTAGACAATAAATAGGCAGGAATGTTGTCAGGTTGGTTCAGTCACTCCCAGTCACGTGGCAGGATGCACTTCCACTTCAGTGTGGAGATGTAGGATTTAAGCCCCAGAAATAGGTATTACATCCAGCAACACAGCAATAATTAAATGTGCTAGGCCTTCCATCAGTGTCAAGAGCACTTCAAAGAAAGAACTCCTTTAAGAGGTTGAATTAAACACTTCTCAGCAATAGCTTGTTGCGGATGGAGCGAGAGGCAGAGATGCACTTCACTCGTAAGAGAGAAGCAGCAATATGTTTATTGATGTAAGATAGCGATTCAACAAAGTTTGATAGTAAATGCGACGGTGAGTTAACAAGATTCAATGGCAAGGTACACTTGATTATTTACTGCATAGAGGACAGGGTCAGACAAAACTGTCAGGGAGACCCTCCCGTTGAGTCATGAGGTTCAGAAAGGACCCCCTTGCTTTCTAAACTCCTTCTCAGAGAGGAGT
>NW_009203167.1:0-833 GCF_000690835.1 Fulmarus glacialis | reverse complement strand
CAATCAATCCTTTATATCACTTAGCTAAGATTTCCAAGTTTAGCATGCTATTAGTCACCTACCAAGGATCTGTTGCGGCAAGGAATCTCTCAACCTCGAGGAGTAACCCTGAGAGGGGTCCCGACTCAAGGGGAGATCCTGGCGTGCAGCCCGCTGATGTGCAGGAGAGCTCAAAGCGCTCTTGGGCTGTCCACTATTTATGGGGGTAAGATGATTGACTCATAGTCATATTTACATACCGACTGCAGTTAGTTTCTCCCAAATTTGGCTGGAGTCACACGTTGATCAGCACTGCAGTTAGGTGAATGCATCGCCTATTGTGTTGTTATCTGCATCCATCAGATACATTCATCACAGTCACCACAGGTGATTATCGCTTGGGCAGGGTTAGGGAAAAAGTCAGGTTGGGGGCAGGGGGAGCACAGAGTCACGCTTGTGTACCAGCTTCCCAGTGCATGCATGCATAAATGAATGCTTTCTAATCCAACAGAGTCTAAACAGTCCCAGTCAAGAATTCCACTTCTGAACTACATGTGAAAAATAAATTCCATCCTTGCGTTTAGGATAGCTTCTTACCTTTTGGATATAAAGAAAACATTCTAAGAAGACATAAATAACCGCATCAATTCTGCTGAGTTAAAATTAAATTTGCCTACGGCCATACCACCCTGAGAACACGTCTGACCTCAGAAGCTAAGGAGAGACAGGCCCAGTTAGTACCTCCTCGAAATACCGGGTGCTGTAGGCTTTGCTCAATGTCCAGATGGAGATCGGTGACAAGTGGTGTCCTGCAGGCGTCCGTAATGGGACCGGTACTGTTTAATATCTTCATC
>NW_009203166.1:0-21331 GCF_000690835.1 Fulmarus glacialis | reverse complement strand
CCATAGAGTGATTTTTGGAGGGAAAAAAGTGCTATCTTTGTGCTCGGTCTGGCTTTGCCTCCCTTTACTACAGAACAGACTCCGTATTAGTTCCTCCATCCTTCGAATATCACTTTCTTGTCACACTGTGATGCCTGGGAAAAGACTATATTTTCCTCCCTTTGTTATTTTCCACTTTCCCTTGTCACAAATGCAGAACTTTATCACAGCTTGAAGCCCTTATGAAGTTCATGTGAAGTGTCACTGTGAGTGACTGTGGCATGAATTTGTAAGGTATTTGAATGATATTTGTGCTTAGCATCTAGCTCAATACATCTAATCAGATATCTGAATTCAAGCATAAATGTATTGTCTGTATTTATCTTTTACTTAAACATATTGCTTAATGAAACTATACTTCAGAATAGGATGACAATTTGAATTGTTAGAAGAGGATTTGCTCCCACCTTGCTGTTATAAGGTAAGAATAGCTAAGATGATTTGCTTAATACAAGGATTTTAAACATACGACACTACAAAGAGCCTGGACTATTTTAATGTTTATGAAAAATTCAAATATAATTACTAAGGCATAGTTAATATTTGATGGAGCATATCTGTGTCTGCAGCACTGAATTCCATCATTGTCTTAGCATTGTGTGCCTCTCAAAATTTCCAACATTCAGGTGATGATAAGGAGCATCAGAGAGTGGTACAAATTTCAGCAGATAATCTTCAATCTAGTGATGGTTCCACAATTTTATGGGACAGAAATTTTGGAAAAATATAGCTACATGTTCTGTGAAGTACTCCTGCAATATCATGTAAACAGAGAAGTGAAACGATGTTAAAAAAAAGCTGTTATTTTACAGTAAAGAAGATTGAACATGAGTAAGATTTGATATTTGTAACTCTGAGGCAACATGTGAATAGGCAGAAGGAAATAAGGACTCCCATGGGGAATTCTTGCTGTTGGAAGAACCTAAGAATAAAAGTGGGCTAAAAGAAGTAAGTTTTATTTCCAATTCAACTAGAAAGAGAGGAAAAAATCCTAATTAAATTGAGACTTGGCAGAATTCTGATTACAGAAGAATAGGAGGATATTTTCTATAATCTTAATGTCAGGTACAACAACAAAGGAAACATGCTGAAAAGCAGATAAAGAATAAAAAAGAAGCTTTTGCTAAAGGCTCTGCTTTGAATAACTAGAAGGAAAAAGAAAGTGTAAGAGGAGGGCCTTAGAGTAAAATTTAAGAGATTATGGTATCAGAATTTCCAACAGAATCAGCAGAAAATAATAACAATCCAACATGTTCTCTGGGAAGGAGCCACACTGAAATTAGTCTCTGATACTATATTACCTTCTCCACTGCTTTTGATTTTGTGCATTTATACCTGCACAAAGTGGGTATAAAGAGCTAACAGCAACAGAAGTTAGCAGAGAATTCTGATCTGTTGGCATTGCTACCTGTTTTGCACACAAGAAATAACTCAGGGTTCGAGGCAAAGAGCTCTAAAGCACTACTGGGTGTACTTCACACTCTTGCTGGTGATCCTGACTAGCACAATTAATGCCCCTTTCTCACCTTTATATGATTGTCTGAACTATTTTCTACCTTTGAGTATTCAAAATGATCTCTTCAATTTTAGGGTGGATGCTCCCATGATCTTACATTTTTTTTCCCAATATTACATGTTACGTTCCCTTCTGGTTAAATAAACAAAAGTGAGTGACCAGCTGTACTTCGAAAACTGCTTTATAATGCTTTACACAGCCTCAGAAGTACAGTTAGCCTCGCGTACCCATTGCTTTGTCTCTTGTTTTTAAGGTCTCCTTTGGAGAAAATATTTCCTTTTCCACTTTAGAGATGAGGAAATAGAACATAGGAGACATGAAATGGTTCAGTTGAGATAACACAGAATTCCATAACAGAACCTAGAGTTGAGCCCAGATTTTCTGAAAACCAGACAAGCATACACTAATTCACAGCTCCTGTGCTTCTCATAGTACTCCCAGATATATGAATTGTAGAACTGGGAATGATATCAAAAAACATCAAGTCTTGAGTGATATGCACCAAGGCACAGATCTCACATCGGCCAAGCTCCCTTTTTTATTGATATACTTTTACTGGGATTTTGCTCCTTTAAAAAAAACCACTGATAACATTAACAAGTAGTAGAATCCCTGGAACAGGATGGAAGTGGCCTGCTGCCTAGAGATAGTATGAAATAGGGCTGTTCACATTTCTGTTATCACACATGAACGCCCAGCAATCATGCAATACTTAACATGGCTGTTTCAGTACTAGTGGGCATCAGCATCTGAGCTGCTAGAAAGAGAAGCACAGAGATATTTTGGTTAGACTACATTACTGCTCCTGTTATATCTCATTCACAAATCTAAAAAGAGTAAGAAGTCAAAGGAAGCAGGAGAAGGAGGCATAATGCGCTAAACTGACTTTACATAAGCCAATGTTTATATGCTTATAAAGGTATGCCAACAAATCAGGAAAGCATTCTGCACAAAGAACATACACGGTTTTGAAACTGCATATTCATATTACTGCTTTTGTGGAAAGTATGGACGAATTAGGGTTAAGAAAAACACCTGCTATAAAGACTCAGTGAATTCTTCAGCTAGAGAGCAAAAGAAAAGAAGGACATGAATCATCTTGTAACTGGTTATGTTCAAAGGAACTTAAAGTTCAGAAAGTTATTTGTTTCCCAAATTAGTATTCTACTTGCCTCTCATTTTTTCTCTAAAAGTGAGTCAAATTCTGAAGTCAACATTCAGCAAGAACAGTCTGCAAAACAGATTACCAAAGAATTACAGAACAGTTGGGGCTCATCAATTTCTTCATTAATTGTACATATTAATATTTGTTGTGATATCTGGTGGAAAGCAAGTGGTTTCATTAATGCCATACGATAATGCAGATATTGGAAGAGTTAATAGACCTGAATAGAGGGGGAGCTAAAGATGTAATGGTGCACAAAAAAGCCTTGATATTTAGGAAGAATACTGAGAAAACCTCGTTTATTTCCCTGGAATTGGGAATATCTCCTACAGGGAAATGTTACAGAGTATGCACTGTTTAGGTGACTGGAAAGATTGATAAAACATATATGCTATAGAAAATCAGTAAACTATGTTGCGAAATTAAACAGTTTGCCTTAGCAGGTCTTAATCTCAGATTATCCAAATTTTATGAAGACAAGTGCAGATTTCAGATTTGTCTAAATAAAAATTTCTGGCAACATTACATAGGAGTATGTGTATAGCAATATGTAAAATTTAAAGTATTATGCTAACAAAAGGAGATTTTTCCTTTACGGCCCTTCCTTAAAGAGTAATATCTGGGAGGCTATGAGACAAATATGATTTCAGTGATGCACAGTAATATTGAGGAGTACAACCATAAGAGGTTTGCATTTCTGGAAAGCAGTTAAGACTATTGTGATCATTCTGGCTGTTTCTATACTAGTAAAATAAACATGCCCAGAAATGTTCCTTGGCACTGAAGACTGCTGGCACAGAATGGCCTATGCCTGAACAAGCAAACTCTCTCAACCTTGAAAAGAAGGAGGCTGTACATAAACTGCCAACTGGGAATAATCCATGGAACAGTCCAACTCCTGCAACATGCCTGGGAACTGTTCTGGACAGTGCTCCTGGCCATGGACTGAAATCATGTCAGGGAATATCATAACTGTTCAAAGGCACAGACAATTGTTTTCCAATGCCCAGGAAGCTTCCCAGGCTCTGTTTAATTTGCAAGTAATTCTATGTCAAAAAATATTTGGTATGGGAAGATGAGCTACAGCTGTACAAGTGACTTTTGTACGACCGCTGAACTGACCATTAAACAAATCTGACTGGGACTGCCATTCTGCATTATGTTTCAGTGAAACGCACAAAGTAAAGAAAGAAAATTTGATATAGTGCAAAAACTTTCCATTAAAAAAATTTTGATTGATTCCATTAAAAAATACAGATTTCTCCATATAATACAGTGGGTTGGATGCTTACATGAAGGGAAGAAAACTAATGCTTCCACAAAAGTACACTAACATTCATCCTATAAAGTGTCCTAGAGTCAGGTGTGATATCCCTGGCTGCCTGTCTCCACAGACGTGTCCTGAACTTCTGGCCTGAACTTGGAGGTCTTCTGAAACGCTTTGTTCTCAGCTTCTGTTCTTTCACTTTTTATAAACACTTGGAATAAGGAAAGAAAGGGGCAGTTGAGAAAATTATTATCTAGCCCAACAATTTAGGATACACTGAGGAGGTGGTATCTGGGTTCTGTGATATAGTCTCATGAACATTCAAACATTTGATAAAAGATACACAGCAACTCATTTTCAGAACTACAAATTAAATTCATCTCGGACATGAAAAGGAAGAAATCTGATACCTTGTTCCTCACTAAATTAATGTTCTGCCAAGAGGGCCTATTGGACAAAATGCACCTGCTGCACAATCATTATTTTTGCTAATCCATTAATGAAGCTTTTTCTGTAACTGAATTTATCTGTCAAATTGTCCTGAAGTCATAAAGCTTGGGTTGGTCAAATTTGTGTGTTTTCTAATACACCATTATTTGAAAAGAAAAAAATTCCCAAGTCGTCCAGCTGTTGTAAGCAAGTAAAGATGATTTATTTCAGTCCATTGGAAGAGAAAGTAAGATAAACTGCAAAACAGCAGTAGCACCGCTCTATGTACAGCAATGCATAAAAACATTACAAAATGAGGAACTACAAATAACCAAACTAATCTGTTTCAGTACTATCCTACCTTTTATGATTAAGAATTCAGTTAGGACTACAAAAACTAATTCATTTCATTAGGAGTACCTTCATTATATATTTGCCTTGCAAAGTGGTAGAACTGCTGTTGTAGGGCCTAACTGCTCTCTTCAGAAACCAAGCACCTACTTCTGTTTTCTTTCTTTTTTCCCCCTTGGTTTCCATATTGGAACTTTGAAGGGTTTTTCTCTCCAAAGTTGAAACTCTTTATATTCTGCCACACTTTGCTTTCAGGAGTAGTGACCATGAACTATATAAAAAATCACTATTTTCATTAGGGGAAGAAACCAGTCAACTTACTTTTAACTCTGCTAGTAGCACAGGAATAGTAGTTAGCAAAATAATATAAAAAACTATATATGATAGTCAACAGAGAGAGAAGTGGATAAAAATACCAGTAGTTTAGCAAAGGTAACTCTTCCAGAAAAATTAGTGTTAGTTAGGTTGAGGAAAAGTTAGCAAATTTCAGAGGTGTGAAAAAGAGATGAGTTGGGACTTTACACACGCAAGAAGTGGAAGAAACAGCCTGAGTGCCAAGAAGACAATCTAAGCAGCATAAAAATTATGCTGTAGACAAACTGATATCTGATTATTTTAGGTTAAGATATATCATAGTGAGAAAAGCAAAGAAGAATTTGGGATCCTGACTGCATTCCTCTGTTTTTGAACCTGTGTTCATACAGAGGAGGTTCCTATCTGCAGATGTCAAAACCTTCTTGAAGCTCTGTCTCTGAAGTCAGGTAAAGTAGGTGAAACTTCTCTCTTACCTGGTAACTTTCCTCTCAGTGTTTTTCAAGTAATCTTTACTCTTGTGTTTAAGTAACTATCTTATTTTTTATATTTGTTCTCATTTCTGTTCTGTATTCATCATCCACCTGTATTTCACATTACTACGCCATGCAAATAAACATCCTAACTATTTTGAATTATACTTTATTTACCCAGTGTAATGCATGAGCATATTATTAAGTACAAATCTTTTAATTTGTTATCAGGAAAGCCTTTTTTATTTGAGATGTGTTCCTTGTGCTCTTCTGATTATACACTTAAAGTCTACATTAGACCACCATGTGAGACATTTATTTGGGAGTCAGCCAGGCTATAATGTCTGGTATAGAAACTCAGTCCTGAGAAAGCCCATCATATGGCATAGAATGATGACCAGAAGTCTGAGTGAAGTTTCTTAAAGCGTCTAGGATACGTATAAGTTGCATTCTGAGGCATCTGTCTGTGGAGCCCTTTCACAGGCAAGTGCCACCTTTCATCAGTGAAACAGGAACATGTTTGAATCCAAATTTTCTGGTAGTAGCTATCAATGTAAGAAATGGACAGATAAAAATGAAACCAACCAGAAAAGAGTCTGGGGCTGCTGTGTGACTCAATGTGGTACAGTTCTGCCAGCAAATGACTGTTTAATCCCAGAGTGAATGCCTGTTTAATAGAGCAGGGCAATACCCGCTATTACGGCTATAGCACTCAGGACAAACAAACAATGCAGAATTAAGTCTGAACTCAACTCTGTTGGGATTTGAAAGATTTATGGCTGGAACAGAAGTTGCAGTTCTAGATATAAATGGTTCATTAAAGACTGAGTGGGGTTTTGTCTTTTTCTTCTAATATAAAAAATGAAGAATAAAATGTTACTAGTATGTAAAAGAATCGCAAAAAAGGTTTCTACAGAAAAGAGCTGTGCTACCTACCTATTTATCTAGTGTTTTATCACTATGGTATCTTAGGTGCATCTGTGAAACTAAACATGGAAATTAAACACAGATTTTGTGATCTTTCTTCCAAATCAATCAGCAAAAGTAAATATTCTCAAAGGTATAAATAACAGATGGGTGGCTACTTTCCCTCCTCTCAAGGGGATTTAAGTGCTTAACTGTCCTCCGTATCTCTGATAACTACTTTCTGCATTTATAATAGAACACCTTAGGAATGTGATACATTTGATAGACCTACATGAAACAGACTTTGCATTAAGGTCTTAAAACAGTCCAGGCAGTGGTCCTTTTTGTATTGACTGTGATATCTATGTCTTGGCCAAGCTGTGTTGCGAAATTGGATACCACAGAAACCTGCAGCGTGGATAATGAATAGAGTTTCTAAGCTCCGGAAGACATAGCAACATCTCTGGCAAGGGAACCAACAGCTAGTGAAACCAATCTCAAATTCTGAAAGGCAAATGATATGGTAAGAAACATAAATATACAATATAACTAGTGTGAGTAATGTGGCTTAAATAAATCACTGTGTTTATATCTAGATTAAGAAACTTCAAAATGATGCCCAGACTTCAGATCCAAGATTTCATAGAAAATATTTCAACAGAAAGATTAGGATTTCAGAGTAATGAGAATTGTAGCAATCTTCTGCCCATTTTCTAGAAATAATTTAAAGTTTTGTAACGCAGCCTTGCATTTCTTAAAAATCTGCATCAGTTATGAGCATAACTGTTGTCCTCATGTTGTTCTGAGTTATTCAGGAAAACAAAGCAAGGCATACATATGTAAAAGCATGTGGCTAATGCTGTGGCTGTAAGAAAACTGGCTAGTTTCTGTATGAAAGCAGGATTCAAATTCAGTTGGGTAGATATCAAATCTATTAATGGTAGGATAGGAATAGTTTAATTCTCTAGCTTAGGGCTGCTGAGAACATTAGTAAGCAGAAAGGAGGGTGCTGCAGAAGAATGTGTGGAGAAAGAAACTTGAGGAATGAAGCTCATAAGACAAAGTTGTGCTTTAGCGCAGGAAAAAGCTCTGCCCTGAAAAACTATTCCGCATAGCTCTCAGGCGGTATGTGTCCATTTTAAGATATCAGCTTTGAACCAGGCAAGGGGATGATTCTACTCCAGTGGGTCCCACACCCTATCTAGTGAATTGGCTGGTCTTGCTCTGACGTGTCCTAGGCCTCTGAGACCTACTGCACCTTCACTAGAGTTCTGTTCAGACACTGAACTTTTTAGGTTTATTCGTATTAATCATAGGAATTGTACCAGATAATCTGTGCTCAAGGGGAATTACAGAAATTTCACGATAATTCCATGGAATCCAGCTACTAACAAATTCCACAAACTTATCAAAAAATGTAGAAAGGCTATTTGTCTGCTATTTATCCATGTATCAATCTCAGCAAAAAGTTAACTCATCTGGCTGTAGGCTAACTTTCAATAAAAGCATATTAAGAGCTCAGGAACAACTACATTCCCTAACAGTACTTTTAAATGTACTGTTATGTACATTTTTCTGTTATGTACATTTTTACTGTTATGTATTTTTAAATGTACCTTCAGGCTCACTGAAGCTTACACTGTCTTCTAAACAGAACTGCCATCCCACTTGAGAAGATCTATTACTGTGATTTTGTGAGGCTTCTTTCATCAAACAATACCATCACTGGGCTCACTCTGGTTTTAGAAAATCCTTGTTCATTAAGCACTTCTGTGCCACTTTCTTTTCTTGCTTTACTCCTATCAGGCTTCCCACACATACAAAATTCTCAATTATTGAATGCTAATTTCCTGACAGATTCTTGCAGTTCATGTGTTCAAATTAGCTTATCAAATTAAGAGTGAGCAGCTTGGAAAGGATTTGAAGAAGTTGGGTGTGGAGCAATTTTCTGCTCAATAAAGTATAGATCTAGTTATCATTCTTATCAGTAATGTATCAGGGCTGACAAATTTACACATTCATTCTTGATACATTTGTTGCACTTAATTAAAAATCCAATTGCTGTCTCAACATAACTATTAAAACAGAATAAAAATATGTTGCACTTTAATCAGAGTAAACTCTGATAAAGGGCCAGAATTTCTACTTCTTAGGTTTTCAGTATGATTGCTCCGTAATTGGAGAGAAACAGTATACATGTTAGAAAAATAGAACTGACATTACTTTTCATTTATCATGGAGTAAATTTGACCTAATTCAACAATCTGCTTGTTAAGACCCAGGTGTTAGGACTCTGTGATGTTTTCATATAAAACCACTCCAGCATAAAGAACTGCTGTAGTGGAATACAGATTCTAGAGACAGGCAGAATCTGGGCACATTTCTTTCACTTTGCCTGAAGCAGCAGTATCATCAGCAAATTCATGAAGTTATACACATTGATAGAATGGAATATGTTTTACAGAATACACTATATGTTAAACCTCTAGCCCTTTTAAATCATTTAAAATGAGATTTTCCTTGTCATTTGTATATGAATTTATTACACTGATTGGATTATATATGCTCCCTCTGGTGGTTTACTTAATCCATAGAAATGCCTCATTTTTTAAATTTTGGAATTCAATGGCTAAGATACTGTGGCCAATTTTGTAATAACACTACACTACTGTCAGTTATATAGTATTGGGATATAAACAGCCTGAGTATAAATCAGCAAGACTTCCTCCCGTTTTTAATTTGGAATTGAAATATGTAACATCCCTAAAGCAAACAAACAAGGAAAATTAAAATAGTTAAAACCAGGAAGTATGTAAAAAGGAACATTTGAATAAAAATTGAGCTCTACAAATGGTTGGGACAGGAGTAAAAATATTTTCAGGCTCACAAGATAAAACTCCCTTCCTTGTACTGTACCAAGTGTTTTGCCACCTTGCACTGCAATGCCCAAGCTTGTTATCTCACCCTTCAAACCAACAATAACCAGTTCTATGCCTTCATTGTAATTTCTTTGCATAAGAAGAACTTCCAGAGCTTTTGGGGAGTGTGTTTATAACATCTGAATTAAAAAGTTCTAGATTTCAAGATTTTGCCAAACGTTATAGTTTTCAGGTAGAATAACCTGAAGGTCTTGGACCCAAGCATGTCGCAACAGGAGATGTTTACTACCTGTTCACTGCACAATTAAGCTAATGTAACTGCACTCTCAGCTCATGAGTATTTTTGGTCCTGATCTCATCCATTGCCTTCCTCTGCTCCATAATGGAATCTACAACCTTCTTTATGGTGTCAACTATCAAATAAAAGATGAGGGAAATGTAGATACCAAACAGTAAGCTATGTGTGGAGAAAGACCTTGTGTTTCTTATTTGGATTTAATTATTTTCTTTTGTAAATCAGGGGGTTTATGTAGTCAGATTGTATGATATTTATTTTTGTGCTTTTTTTGTAATTCTGTATGGATGGTGCTTTGCTCAGCTGATAAATATTTTAGATCACATAAGACTGTTACTTATACTACAATATTTGATTCAACACAGTTTTTATGAAAATAGGTCTTGTCAGGTGGGATATAGAGAACAACAAACAAACAAAACCCCAAACCCTTTTCCTCTTCCTGATATTAAAAATTTCCAGACATAAACTCAGATTTGAAAGTTAACTAAACATGTTTCCAATTTCTTTCTAAAAGAAGAATAAACAAACAAGACATTTTAAGCTTGCCCAGAAGTTCAGAAGATAAATAATAGGCAACCATTTTTTATCTGAATTACCATAAGGGCACCGTGGAAAACTGTCACTTCGTATTTCAACTGTAAAATGTTTTCTTAAGAACTGCAAGTCCCTAAAGATTTTCCCTTCCCCTCTTTCCAGCTAATCAGCATGGAATGCAAAACAACTTGTTTCTTTATTACCTGCTTAGATGGGAACAGTGATTATCATAGTAAAAGATTAGAAGTATCAAGACTTAAATCACATTATTGCTACTATTCCCAGACACATTTCTGATTTTTCACTTTGCTCAGAACACATTCCATAAAAAACAGCCATAACTTTTTGCTTTACACAACTAGTGATGTTGCTGGCATACGGGATTAAGCATTGCAGTGAAATGTATCGCAAACGGGATTCTTTCATCTTTTTAGCTTAGGATTGTTTTAAGAGTAAGAAGCTTTGGGAACTGCGTGCACACACATGGGTAGAATAACTCTGCCTAGAGTGCATGGAGTGTCCTGGCTTACCACTACATACAGAAAGTCCAACACGGGAATCTGTGCAGCCTGTTCCAGGGCACTTTTCAAACTGGGGGTTTGCACTCCATGGGTCAATACCATAAACTGGTATGATTTCAAACCAGACTATTCAACGCATAGTCTGGAAAACAGAGTGTCTTAAGGATAAAAGTGCATTTGAGCACTTAACATGAGCAAGATTTTTTTGTGAACTGGGACTCCCAAAGCTGAATCTCTCTTCCCCTGTGGACCCGGGAGAGCCCCCAGCAGAGCTGCCTGGACAGCAGTGGCAGGAGCTGACCTTGAGTCTCCAGGCGGCCACTGCCTGAGGGTAGCAGAGCTGCTCTGAGCTGGAGCCATGCGAGGGAGTATGAGTTTCAGCGCTCAGGCTTAAGTGTCTGGACATCTAATGGGCCACCCTTCAGGGGTGGCTTGGGTTCAGGGGACCTGCATTTGCTTACCTCCTGTGCCTTAGGGGATTCTCTGATCATTGTGAGACTGTGTAACGGGCAGTGTCATGCATAATGAGTAGAAGAGCTTCATGGGGCTCAGGGACTTCACTGCTGAGCCCTGCTTAGACTCAGGCAGCTGTAGGTATTTCCTCAGACAAAGTGTTTGAGCCCTAGAGACCTCTTTGGTTTTAAATACTTAAGTCCAGGGTTTGGTGAAAAGGTACTTTTAGTACTGCTTTTCTATTCTGCATACCTTCCCTTGAAAACCTAACTCAGTCAGCCAGCAAAACACCGTTAAGCTTTTGGATGCCCTTGGCATAAGGCAGACAGTTTTGAGGATTTAGAATTTGAATATAGGTACCAACAGTGACAGCTGAATAAAACTATCATCTAAACTGTTTGCAGCTGTTGCCCTTAGTCCTTCAGTACTCCAATTCCCTATCTCCAGTGTTGGGATGATAGTACCACGCTAAACCTGAGAGATGTTTCAAGGATTGGGAGATGCTTTTATCCTGTGTTAATGAAGTGAAGCATGAGACATGTTCAAAACCCGAGTCTCCAGCATGCACAGATTGCAAGTGTGCTCTTTGTCTGCTTATTTCTGAACTCACTGAAATATCAGTATCACTTCACTGCTGAAATCTGAGACTTTCCTGAAGTTCATCAAAATAAAAACATCAACATCTACAGAATCTGAACATAAATATTTTCAAAACTTTGTATAAAGGTGGCTTTTAAAAATTTCTTGATCATTTAAGTATCATATTTCTATTCTATTTCAGTGCCATCTCTTTTAAAGTTAATAAACACAATTTATTTCTTGGGCAATTAACTTCAAATATTTCCAAGGGAACTCACTATTTGAGTAATGCGAGCAAGTTGTACAAATTGAACCTATAATATAACAGCAAAGTTGCCTTAAAGCTTCCAAAACCTTTCCTACAAAATGACATCTCTAACATGCAGGCTATACCAAGTGCCTGGAGTATATAAACATTTTCAGAAGCATGAAAAGATTATATAAACAGATATAACATTAATGAATTCTCCCAGTTTTTACATACTGGGAAGTCAGAGCTAATGAAGAGCAAATAATCCAAGTTTCAGCCACAGGTGACTAGAGACAGATGCTAAGTGTTTCTGGCATTTTATATGCATAAATCCTTGTATGGTACCGTCTTAGCTTACGTATTTATAGTTAGTCTCTTTTACTTATGAAACAGTTTTACTTATGGAACAGTTATGGAACATACATAGTTAAAAAAAAAATTAGCTCTTAGGGGGATCCTCCATCTGCTGAAGTCAGAAGAAAATTATGTGCCTTTGCTTTAGTCATGATGAAACTGTATGACATACGTCATATTGGATTTCGGAGTGGATAGTTTGATGATCCCTCATGAAAAGGGAAACTGTGATTTAAGCTTGTAGAGAGTGACAGGAATAGAGGATTTTGCTCTGAATCACCTACAGGAAGAACCTGCCTCTCTGAAGATTGCAGAGTTTGCACAGCAGTTGGGCTGAAGTTACAGGTAGGAAACAACCCACTGTTGTAGAATAAAGTTATTTTCATTCCAACACAGACTGCCCACATGGGGGAGTACAGTTATTCTGCGATGGCTCTGCTGGTCAATTTTCCTTGTGCAGTTACAGGTTTTATATAAACTTTCTGTTTTTCCAACAACCGTACTTTGTTGTGTGAATGATTCAATATACGGTTTAAATTTTATGCAAGGAAAAAAAATATACAAGATACTGTTCTTGGTAGTAACGTTGCTCTGGCTAAATGGGGTCATAACTTGTTGAGAAAAAAGGGTTGTAGAATTGGTATAGAGTTTTATTTCCTGCTGGATACACGTTTGCTTGTTACCCACGTGGAAGTCTGTCTACTCTGGGAGATCTCGCTTTAGAGTACTAAAGTGCTACTTGCGGCTCCATAGGATGAACATCACTGTCTGTTACAGCCATTGCTCCCTAACAGTCTCCTCACTAGCAAACAGGCATTCTCCCTCTGCAGAAATCAGAGCACTAGATCAGTCGGTAAATTATTGCCACACTGGAAACCTGCCACTATCAAGTTCAAAGCGTTCTTCAGGCTTTTGCACCAAAGGCCAATTGCCTTCCCCACCTTGGGCTTTGCCCACAGCCAAGAGAGACAGCTTTTGGTTTCTCACCTCCCGGACCAGTGTGTCCAGGCAGCTTTGCAACCTAGAAGTACTACTCAGGCAGTACTCCTAAGCACCTGCTTCTGCTTACTTCAAAAACCTCTATGAGCACTCATTTGAAAATGGACTGTAAATATTAGTTTTCTTTGCACTCTAGGCACTTCTGAAATGTCTAAGTTAATACTTCATGTAATGCCTTGCCCTTGTTTTTCCAAGCAGATTTTATTCCGCTGCAGCAGAGCAGTGTATACCGCAACAGGAGATGAAAGTCTAGGTTGATTTACAAGGCCGGTGACTGAAGAGCAGTGACACACAGAAAAAGCTGGAGCACTGTGATGAAAGAACTCACAACTTTCCATCCTGTATGATTTTTAACCAGGACAGTTAGGTTTTCTTGTTGAGCTTCTTTATCACTTGCAAAAAGAACATTTGAACACAGTGAATTTATATTTGAGGGGAGCAAATCCACAATGTGGTACTGAAGTAAATGATTCTGAGTATTCTCCTGTGATCCAGACATCTCCACTGACAATGGAATAAGGTTGTTTTTTTTTTTATCTCCCTAAAATGAATGAACATGCTGAGGAATAGCAAGGTAAAAGAAGAAAGGTACTGGACTAGAAGGCAGGCAAGAGTATGCAGAACTGGTAGGGAGCAGAAAATTGTCAAAGCTGAGACAGGAATGAGTCCGGATGACAATGATCCTGCAGTGTAATGTACTCTAACTAAATAAATGCTCAGTCTTCACATTTTGGAAAGCAAGTTGCCTCTTTCCACAAACTATGTATCCACTTATTATTTCAGATCTGTTTCTCTGTAGAACTGAATTAGTTGAAATAAGCTGCTCATTTCAGAAGCTAGAGGAGAGTGTCCAAGAAAGGCAATGGGGCCTGAGGCAGACATGATCACCAAAGTCATGTTTCCAGAGGAAATAACAATTTAAAAAACAAGGTGTAAAATCTAGTATAAAATTAAGATGTTCAGGGGACTGGACCATAGCCTCAGAGGTTTTCAAGACCCAGCTGAACAAAGTCATGAACAAACTGGTCTGATCTCACAGCTGGCCCTGCTTTGAGCAAGACATTAGACTAGATGACCTCCAGTGGATCCTTCCATTCTGAACTATTTTATGACTCTATACACAATCCTCCATTTGCTTAAACCTGGCTGAGTGTAACTCATCTTTATAGATGCAAATTGGATGGTGTGACTGTTTTTAAACTACTGAAATTCCCGTGTAGATGTGTAATCTTAGTTTGCTTTTCTGGATCCATCCTCTTTTTAAGGAATCAACTCCTGCTTTTGCTGCTAGCCAAACAATGTCCAAACACGGCCTGCTTGAAATGACAGTCTCGCTACTGTCAGTAATAGGCTAATTAACAGCAATAAAACTGTGCAGTCTATCTGCTTGCAGCTTGTCAAAGGCACAACTCTGCTGCAGTGTGGAGCCAGCTGTTTTTGGGAAAGGGTGCAGGACTGCCTCACAGTAGGTTCGTCTTTGATTGCAGTGTGATCTTCACAGGCAAAATGAAAAGCAAGCTTTTTTTCATCCAAACTTTAATTGAATAGAAGTAGGTGTGCTGAGACTGTATATTTTTCACCTTGCCAGTTGTGAAGGGGCAGCCACAAATTCACCTAAATACGTGGAAGGGAACATGGTGCAACAACATCTGCTGAAGGTGAAGGACAAAACTCTTTTAGTTCTCCACAGTGAATTTGTGCCTCAGTGAGCAAAACAGATTTTCCAGCAATTCCAGAACTCAGGAAACTCAATTCTTCAGAAACTACAGAGTAAAACAAAAGATCTCAAGGTTTGCCTGTTCTTCATAAGAGGTCTGAACTTCACCATCTTTTTAAATCTTACCTGCTAGAATTGAGTTTATCCAAAGAGAAATGACAACATTGGCCACAAAGCACCAGACCTTGCTCAAAGCAAAGCCAACAGATTCTCAGTGCTACAACATTTATTAATGGAAGGAGAATCAAGCAATTCTTGAAAGCAAGAAATTGGCTAAAGCAAGCAAGATCTCTTCACATTTTTTGAATAGTTTTCTACAAGTATCCTTACTCTTGAAGATGTTTGATATGTTTTCTGTGAAATTATTTAATTTAGGTCTAGTTCCACTCAAGAGTTTTTTGCAAGACAAACTGACAACAGAGTCACTTCTCAAATAACTAAGGGAGTAGAAGCTTAAGAAAACATAATAAAAGTGACCTGAAGTTCCTAATTCTGTACCAAGTTCATCAGCTATTTATCAGTTCTTCAGCATGGTATCAAATTATTACATTGTTTTAGACTGTTAATAGCGTTTTCTCCTTTCATTATACATCCATTTTATATGTAACATCTCTGAGCCTAATCACTAGGGTTGAAAAACACAACAATAATAAATATCCAATTATGATACTGCATTTTGTGTCAGAGAACTGGTGTTAAATAAATTCTTGATATAAAGGTCAATGAAGGTCAGCAACTGAAGAACTTTTTGGAAGAGCTATGGCTGCGGAGTTTCCATTCTGCTGCCTGTGCTCCAGCTGCTCCACAGAGTCTAAATCGCTCCTGCTACTGACTTGACTGTCCTCGTCAACGTGGCAGTGAGAGGCTGAGGACACCCAACGTACCCACTAAGTATAATGAGAGGTTAAAAGAGAAAAGACTCTGGGTCTTTGGATGTGTCTGTCTCCCTGCTGTTAAGAGAACAAGTATGTCTTTATAGTTACATTACCACCCCACACCTCCATGTGGTTAAATTATTTTTGATGAAGCCAGGGATATAGGGAGAAAATATGAATTTTATTATGATTTCTTCTTCTTGCTCTCCTTCAAAAGGATTTTAAAGTAGGGTTAAAGAAATAGGAACAAGGGCTTAAGTCCCAAAACAACTGTTTTGACCATTCTTGCCTAACTTCTTTGCTAAAATGAAATGGGACAATGATGTGTTGCTAGTGATTGCAACTGAGGTGTATGTTCATGTGAATGCATGTATATAAGACCTAAATATAACAACTCTTTGTGCTGAATAACCTATGGGCAATGTTTTTGGATATCCCTTGAGCTCAGCTGCATACCCATGCAAAAAAAAAAAAAAAAATCCTTTTCCTTACCTTTGGAGTTTACTGCACCAGCTGCAGTTGAAACCAATCTGGGCACTGACACAGGGACCACAGCTGGTAAACTGGAGACAAGCTGGGACATAGATAAACAAACACAAATTATTACTTTAGTCTCACAAATAATTCTCATAAAAAACACAAAAGAAGCATACATCTTCTGATAATATATACTTAGGGACTCTACAGGTTCACGCATGTCCAAAATAAGACACTGAAACCAGCCTATTACAATGCATTGCACAACCGTATGCACAGAGGTACATTTTATCTGTAGGATTCCATTTGTATTCCATCTGTAAATGTATTCCCACTTCCACAACTGTTCATTCAGCTTCATTGCTAAATTTTTATCTTTCTGCTTAATATTAAGTATTTCCTTAAATCTCTTTCTTCCCTGGCTCCAGTGTTCCTTGGTGGTGCTAACATTCAGACATAAGCAGATAATAAGACCGACAGGAAAGTGTGCAAGAACTATAACTGGGATTAGAAAACAGAAAAATAGCTCTTTCTGTTTTTTTCACAGTAGTACAGCTGGCAGTTTAAACCCAGAGATTTCTAAACAATGTCATTTTACCTTGGACAAAAGAGGCAGATGAACTGCAAAATGTGTTTGGGGATATTCCTTTGCAATGTGATGCACAGTACACAGAAGAATTTGTGTTTGCCTTGCAAGCATGAAAACTGTTCTTTTTTTCTTGAGGAAACAAATTTAAAGGAAATATAATCATTCTTCTGAAAAAATGATTTGGCACAGATTTCATTCAAAACCTACTGAGAGCTATATACCTATAAACTAACGTGAGATACATGAGGATGCACTGGATAATGCATCATCCACCTGGGAATAAATCTGAGAGAGGATAAATGAATCCAAGTCCACAGATAAAACAGAATATTTAAAATTGTGTATGTGTTGCTGGGAGGGGAAAGGGGGGTCCTTCCCAGATCTGGCTCTTTCCTATGTTATGTTTTACTTACTTGGAAGAGGTATCATTTCAACAGCTGAGAGATTGGTAATCTTTGACATCTGTAGCTCCACCCTGTGGTACTCATAAATTGTTCTTCTACGGACATCTACCAGGAAAGAAAAATAAAAATATTTTTATAAAAACACTTTACAAGTGTTATAAAAACACTTTACAATTTTGCAGTCTGTAGATTTTGAAAAATAGTGGTTGTAATGATTGCTTACTGTTCCTTAGGTTCACACACAACACAAATTTTCCTCAAGAATATATTTTTAACTTTAGACACCATGAAGGAACACGTAAAAGGTATAGACAGAGAATTCTTCAGTTGAGAAACCATCAGAAGTGACAGAATAGGTACCCATTCCTGGTAAAGGATTATGAAAACGCTGAGTGTGCTTTCAAGCATCTCAGTCATTCATTTAGGCAGAAATTCTAAAGACTATACTGTCAGACATTTTAGGGTATTTTTCAGATGCTTGCTTTCCTAAGACATTTCTCAGCTTACAGACTTGAGAGAAATGCTTTATATGCTCACTTTGTCAGTTCTTGTCAAGATGTGCAAACAAAACTGATTTCATTGCTTAATCAAATTTGTCAGCTACAAGCTAGCTCACATCTAAATGCACTAGACCATTTTTTCGTATTATAACATTATATTAAAAAAGACAAGACAAGTCTTCCTAAACAGCCAATGTTATGCATAATCTTTACACAAGCTGACTGCACCTAAGTTTCTCAAAGCAGAAATTCAATATAGTCAATGCACTGTTCTTATGGGCTTTGAAAACACAGAGGACTGTAAGACCCAAGCACAAGATAAGTGTGAAAAAATCACAGAATTGTTAGTTTCCAGATCAATATCCTATCATGTATTCTGAATATTCCAGATTTTATGTGCAAGGCTGCAATGCAGACTGGCAAGCTTGTACATTTGCAAATTAAAAGTACAGCCTATACCGCCAATCTGACACAATAATGATGATTTCCTGGTGCGCTGGATTCAAACTTATGTCCTTTTTTGAAGGTCTGCTGAACTAATTGAAATCAATGCTAAATACAATCACTGACCCTGTGGAATCATGCCAGAGAGGCATAAAGGGTTACATACAAAGGATTAACAGGTTACTCTGGTCAATGGCTGGTCTGAGTCTACATGCAACAGAAGAAAAGGAATTGCAGACAGCCACCAACTCAATCTTAGGCAATCTTCTGTGTTGCCAGCCCTATACGGGTTAGGGCACACCTTGTTGCTTGGTATAAAGGCTGTGTTTCTGCATCTTGAAGTGGGCTCACGTGGACTCCCCAGCTGTTAAGCAATCACATAGCACCAAATCCAAAGTGTTTTTCGCAGTCTCGTGTTAGGAGGGATGTTGTAGGCATTTTTCAAAAAGAAAATGGAACCTCAACTAAAATCAATCAAGCAATAAATACTAATTTTTAAGGGAAGGGAGAAAGTCCACTAAGGTGTCCTGTGGCTAAGGCGCCTCTTGGCTCAAGTGGATAAGGCTTTCTAAGAAAAGAGGGATGACCAGCCTCTAAAAGCACAAGTGTGGGAATCCCCCTTACACCACACAGAAAATAACCCTCAAGCTATTGGGGTCAGTTGGAACAAACAGGGTAATCTCCGAGGAGGGATGGGGAAGCAAAAGCAGAGCTGTGCTGGGTGGGATAACTCTCTCCTGCGTCAGCAAGCATCGCTGCAGATGAAGCAGCTTCTCTGCCCTCTCTCGCTGCATGAGCTCCCAGGCGCAGGTAGGCGGTGTCTGGCTTTCAGACAATAATATTTCTGTTTAGCTCCAAATCAGCACCTTTGCCAAGCGGTTCCTCTTGCCATTTATTTGAAGCTGACTTTGCTAGGGCTTCACCCCTCCTGATGGTGGATTTCTCTTTCGGTATGAAATGCACCTATAATTGAGCTAGTTTTGTGTTTTACCTGCAAAGTCATTCTGACTAGTTAAAAGACAGACATGGGGATGTGCCAAAAGTTTACCCCAATAAATGCCTGAGCCATGTACTTCAAACCCACTGGACAGAAAGGTTTTTCAAGACAAAGCTAGTCTTATGCTGTGGTGGGGAAAATCTCTTGCCAGCAGTGAGAGGTTTATGCTCCCAAGATGGTAAGTCCCATAAAAGCACCTGCCAAATCAGAGTGAAATGTGTTTGAAATGAACTCCTGTCAATGCTGAAGGCTGTAATTTGTTTCCACAGAAATCTTTAGCCTTCTGTCCAAAAAAATAAGCAAATGAATACATAAATTAAAATGGTGGATGTTGGCACTTTAATTGAACTCCATTTCATCTCATCGGTAGTGGTGCAGACTGGCATGCTATAATCCTGTTTACTCTGAACTTTTCCTAACAGACTCCTCACAGGGCATACAAGAAATAAGGAGCTTCTGGCTTTCCAAAAATCCAGTAAGAATTAGTGACTCAAGTCACAGGCACTTTTATCGCACCCAGTGCATGAAATTTCTAAAAAACACTCATTTTAAGAGAATCAAGTTTGTAATAAAAAAAATCATTTCTAATCACGCATAGTTCAGCATGATTGTTGATCCCATCAAATCCCACTTCCTGGTAGACTCAGGTTTGATCTTTTCTTCTTTGGGAAGAAGACTGCCAACCACAGGTGCATATGAGGGATCTATCTACTGTAAGAAACCTAAGCACAGAGAGGTATTTGCATAGTCACCTTTTAACAGCTTTGTATATACTTGCAGGCAGGTGGTTGGAAACATGAGAGTTCAAATTTATCTGCATGGCCAGGCTGTAAAAAAATGTAGGTTTTTTGAAAGTCTGACTTGAAACACGCCATGCTTAGCTCCACAAAATGCACTTTTCCCTCCCTATTTAGAATTCTGAGCCTGTATCCCCTTAACAAAACAGGCTAGAAAAGCTAAACTCAACAGGATAAACAGAAAAATGAATACTCTCCTGTGACACTTTCCCCCTCAACCTCTCCACACACACTCCTGCTCCAACCCAAGACACACACTGCCTTTCACTCAGGTGGAACTTGTTCTTCTTTGACTTATGCTCTCTATTTAGCTCTTTTACAAACAAGTACGAGTACAGAATCACAAAGAGCTTATGAGCCCACGTACTTCAGTATGCACCTTAACTTGACAAGGACTAGTGAAATCATTTGATGTAGTGACAGACAAGAATTTAGGCATCATGTGCAAGTATTTTTACTGAAAAGAGGCATTACAGAGAGGGGAGAAAAAGAAAAGGACTTTTTGCATGCATATATACTTTTGAAATACCATTCCCGGTTCTGAATTTCAGAAAATATGTATATATTCTTCTCCTAGTCATGAAAATATTTTAGCTATTTTCTGTAGGTCTGAGTATCTCAAAGAGCCTTTTAAATGGAATAATATAAATTATAACTTTTTTTTCCAAAAACAGTGCCTATTTTTTTACATTTGATTTAATTTGCAGCATGATCCAAATAGTTCTTTGGTTTGTTTCTGTGGCGTGTACATGTGCTATCTTAGAATATAAGGCCAAAAGGTACAGTCCCAGCAGAAAAAGCTGAAGAAAACACCAGTACTTACTTGAGGTAAGTACATTCCTCAGTGACCTAGAGAGAGAACGTGGCGGGTCAGAAGGCCAATTGAAAGAATCCTTCCAAGCGATTAAGCAATGGACTAGTAAATTATAGATGTGAAAGATTCTGGTGCGACAAAACATTTCTATGTAGTTTTATCACAGTAGTTTTAAACTAAATAATGACATATAAATATTCTATGAAACAGAATTTGCAGAATTAACTAAATGTACTAAATAGGGAGATTGGTCTGGAGATGGAGGGGTGCCAGGAGAGCACCAATGACTTCCTAACATACCTGAAGGGTCAGTAGCTAGTATTCTAAATAGGTGTCCAACAGATGCACAATCTCTCTGGTACTTTTCCATCACACAACATCCTTCTCTCTAA
>NW_009203165.1:0-33285 GCF_000690835.1 Fulmarus glacialis | reverse complement strand
TGCGGCCCCGGCCGCCTCCAGCCTCGTAGCTCCTGCTCCTCTGCTGAAGAGGTTTGTTTCCAAAAATCCCTACCAGTTGGGGCAGTTATAAAGAGGGAGAAGTTAATGGGTTTTGGAAGTTAAAGAGGGAATAAGATTCTGTCGGGCTCTTTCACAGGCCCTTGGGCTTTTATGGGAAACTATTTACTCACCGCTTAATGGAAGACTGCAGAGCAGAGCACATTTGGACAAGAAATGTGATTCAGTACTTCAGTACTTTTCCAAGCTGCCATTAGAGAAAAGCGTATGCTTGTAACAACAGTTCTCTTCCTTGCTCGCTGCCTGCTACAACGATCTTCATGGCTTGACAGCCTGTTGTTATGAAAATAATTGAAATGCAAAAGCAAAATGACAAAGTTGAGAAGAAAATTAGGCCTTTGCGGCCTTTCTGTCTTCCTGCAGTGCACCTGATGCTGTAGTGATAGATGCTGCTATAAAAGCATCACCCAAGAGGTAGTGAGAAAGTAAAGACGAGACAGGAATGAGGAGGAAAAGCCAGAGGAAAAGGTGTTTACCACAGTTCACAGCGTGCTGTGGCTCAGGGCACTGGGGAAACTGAAACGGGATTTTCCTCTTGGTGCCGTGACATCCTGCCCGTGGGCCCGATGAAAGCACACGTGGGCTGTGGTGGGGCGGGCGGTATCAGCTTTGCTGGCCTGCAGGTGCCCGCTCTGTCAGGAGCCGGGGCTGCTGTGCGTCGGGGAGCAGCTCCATGTCTTGCCCAGTCTCCGTTGCTCGTGCTCTCGGCTCCCGCAGAGGGGTGCAGTACAAGGAATCCCCCTGCCTGCACTTGAAATCCCTATGGAGTGCGGTTAGGCAAGTCCTGCCGAGCTGCCGCGTTTCGGATGTGCATTTCAGGTGACATTGAGATGGGTGGCATGTAGGCAGTGCCACCTCCGGGCTCTCAGTGGGAGTTGCTGTTTGAGAAG
Source organism: Fulmarus glacialis (assembly GCF_000690835.1). NCBI lineage: Eukaryota > Metazoa > Chordata > Aves > Procellariiformes > Procellariidae > Fulmarus > Fulmarus glacialis. The sequence goes on along the minus strand of NW_009203165.1, from coordinate 32,317 downwards.
AGAGCATGTCGCGCACCATACAGGGTCACCCAGGCGTTGCATGGACCTGCTGCATGTCCTTTAGGGCTTTCCCCTGAGAATGAGGAACATACAAACCTCTTACTAACATGAATTTCATTTCTGTGTAGAAATTATCTGAAGACAGCTTGCAGCTTTGTTATGCTTGTTTATTGTGTTGGTTTTAAGATTGCTTGCTGAGGAACTCCAGACTTGGATGTTTTGTTGGTGGCTGTGGACATGAGGAGCCCAACTCCCACCAAGATTAGGGGGATTCATGTATCCCTCTCCTCTGGGCTGCTGAGAAGAATTCAGCCTCAATCAACAAATCTTTATCTACGTCTTCATTAGAGTTCACTCAAGGTGCTCATTGGAGACTTTGGGAGTTTGAAAGGTTGAACTCATCAATTGATTTATTTCTGTCCCCTGTCTGGATGGAAACAACTGATAATTGTAGGTTTCTGGCGCAGATTCTGAAGTTTACATCTTTACAATTCAGTTTCTGCTAGTATATGCTTCAAACGTATATTCACATTCTTTCTGTGAAGCCAGTTTGTTAGTAGGGAAGGAGTCATAAAAAGGTCACATATTCATCAGGATGCATTTTTAGAAAGGGAACAAGGCTGCCTGCATGTCTCCTTGGAGCATTGGCCCTGCTTTTCTCCTTATAGGGAGTATTTTAATAATGGTAACACTGTCGTTTTTCAGCTTATGGAGACATACAACAATGTTCCCAAAAAGACTTAGTTGCAGTCAATGCCACCAAGGGGTTTTCTCTCTGTGCATCCTGTTTCTACGTTGTGCGTGTTACTACAGCCTTTCTGTATCTTGTAGACCTGGTGTTAATGTGCTTTTAGTACTTATCTCATGACAAACTGCTAATCAAATACCTTAGGTCTATAGTATTCCATCAAAAGTACTTTTGAGCTGCTGGGTTTCTTTCTGAGCACGCATGGACGTACTGGGAAAAAACAGTAAGTCCTTACTGACCAGAGAAAGGAAAAACAGCAGGGCTTGGCACTTGTATAGATCCTTAAGATGACATACAGACCTGTGTAAAAATGACATTTTCTTCCTAGAAAGCCTGAGTGCAAATCTTCTTTGGGTGACCATTAAAGAGGAGCAATTCGTTACCACCGTTCCTGCTGCGGGCCGGCGGGTTGTACGGTTGGGCTGGGTGTATGGTTGCATGCTGTCCACTGGAGCATAGGGCAGGATCACTTATCCCAGTGCCAGCTGGAAGGGGACAGAGGGTGACTGATGTGTCAGGAAGCACTGGCGGGCAGTACCCTCCCAGCCAAAAGCCAGCCAGGACAAGTCAGTTTGAATTTTTTCTTCTTTTTTTGGTAGGAATATGAACTGGCTCCCTAATTTTGCATTGCGTTAGTGCTTCGTGTCATGTGCCTGCGCTGCCTTTGATCCCAGAGCAGAAGCCTTGCTGCTGGATTTGCTGTATTGCCACACTGCAGCCTCTGTCTCTCGCTTACCTCTCTTGAACAATAATCCATTTTACAGAACCTCATCGGAGTTTAGCAGGATTTTATTCTGGCTCAAAAGAAACTCAGGACTCGACAGAAGTGCCAAGGACCGGGTTTGCAGTGCACTGGCAAAGCCGGGAGGACGAGGGAGACATTTGTCACCTGAAGGGTCTGTATGATTTAACCACACACACACATCTGGCAGTTTTATGATGGTGACATTTTGCATTTTTTTCCCCAGTGGTAGAGCAAAATTAATCAGAAACGCTTTGGAACAGCAACTGTTTTACAGCGATCGTAGCATGAGTGCAAGAGGAGGCTTGTCATCATGGCAGCCTCGGAGCTAATTTGCTGAGACATTCAACTGCCTTTAAATCTCCACTAGAGAATTTTTGCATTTCTGGTTGTGGGTCACTTGTGCTAATTTGGCATCTCTCTTAGAGCAATTTACATTTTTCTTTCAGCACAAACACTTATCCTCTCTAATAATGAGAACGCTCCTGTGCTTGGTTTTGGGGGTGGTGGTGAAAGTAGTTCAAATCTGAAGAGAGGCAGCTGTTCTCCTTGGCTCACCAGCGTGTTTCAGGCATTTGTTGAGCCTACAGAGGAAACACATTCTTAAAGTCTGTGTCAGGAAACCAGCTTCGAAGGCAGAAAAGTCGTGTGAATTTTCAGTGTTCCTGTAAGACCTATAATTTGTTACAGCACTGTGGGTGCTGCAGTTTGTTTGTAGTGTATGTTAGTGAAGGCCTCACAGGATTTACACTGCAACACGTTTAGCAGATTTTAATCTAACATTACTGAGTTGAATCAGAAGTTGCATGAGAAGTTAAGGTTGGAAAATGTGGTCGTTAGTGCGTAGAGATGTACTCCTGACATGAGTTCAGGCCCATGGGTTTGAGTGTAAACTGGCCGAGAAACAAGCTTTTGTGAATGCAATACAAGTAAGACTGTTCATAAAATAATTTAATATTAAATGTGTGAAGCAAGACTCAGATCCTCCCCTGTCCTGCATGTCCCAGAGTTGGAAGAACAGTGAGACAGTTGTCCCCAAGTTGCTCGATGCTGGTGAGCTTGAAGGCTCTGGAGTGGTCGTTTACCGCTGAGATCAGAAGGGTGTTTTATTTACAAAGGTGCCAACACTTTCTGGAAGAGGATGGTGGTACATGAGAAAGACCATAAAGTCCGTGAGAGCTCTTGCACAAGCAAAATGCAAAGCAGGGACTAGAGCAGAAGTATCAGAGAAGAACTAGGCACTGGTGACCCAGCCTTCCTCTGAAGAGTCCTGGAGGGGTCATGGCCCTCAGGGTAGATGAACAGGAAAAGAAACGAGGGATTTCTATTAGAAAAGGAGATGGTGGGATTGAACCAGATAATTGAATGGTCTTTGCAGATTCTCCCTTCCATGCCAGCAAGCTTTGATTTCAGGTTTAAAGTGAAAACCTTACTTCAGTTCAGTCCTTCAAGCCTAGGTAACATTCTTCCAAAACATAAAAGTGCAAAGCAGCTACTTCCCAGGAGCAGGAGACTCTGAAAGGGAGATTATTTGTGTGTTGCTTGTCCAAGCGACAATGATTAAAGGTTTCTCAGCAGGCTTGTTCCCTCGTTAGAGATTTGAGCCTCTGCTTTGAAGTTCCATCTCCAGCTGGAAACTCACACAAACCTTTGGGCCAAGAGCACTTTTTTCCTTGAAATATTTGATATCAGTGTACAAATCTCCGATTTGTGTGCAGCTTCTGCTTTGCGACTCATCTACCTTGGCAGAAGACAGACAGTCAGTGACAAACTGGGATTACTGAATGAGGGAAAAATCCACGTTGCCCTGGAACGGTATCTGGGGACCTCACAATCCTGCCTTGAGATAAACTCTCATGACAGCCAGTTTGGGAGGTGGAAGTATTTTGCATCCCTGCCCTTTCTTCTCTGAATATAGAAACTTTTAACTCTCCTCCATACCAATGATGGATCGCTTGGAAATACAGAGCATAATTCTTTGTCTTTTTGGAACTAGGAAATGTTTTAAATAAAACTTTGAGAGGCATTTAGCCCTGCACAGGCTTGGCAGCTCGATGTCAGGGTGCAGATGCAGATGTGAAGGTGAAGCTCCTCTGTGCGCACGTGGTGAGGCCAAGGCACGCGGGACAGCTCTGGACACACTCGCTTTGATGGTTTTTTCTCTGTGCTTGGAGCAGTCGTGTGAGTGCATCTGTTTCGTCTTCTCTTGAAAAGGCATTCCTAAGGAACCCAGGAGAAACAAGCGGCATACAGACAAGGTCTGCACTGCTCCCATGCTCCAGTCACCGCGGGAGGGACCTGCTGGTGGTGGCTGTGGGCCATGCAGTCCAGTGCACGCCTGAACTCTGGATTTCCCTCCTCAGTGTTGGGAGGCACTAACGCTGTACATGTGTGACCCCGAAACAAAATGTGCTCTCATTGCTGCCACTGCGGTACCTCAGCCGGGCCTGGCGGGCTGGGATGGATGCTGGATAGCTGCATCTGACTTGCACGGCTGCTTGGTAAAGGCTTTCAGAAAGCATTTCCATGGAAGAAACTCCTGTCTCATCGTCTCTCCCCCCACCCCCAGTCACAAGCATCTTTGTGTAGCCCTTCCCCGTCGCTGTTTTCCCATGGCAAGAAGTGCCTAGTTCAGAAAGCATCAGCCCCAAGCCCTTTGATCTTTTCTTTCTCAAGAGAAAAAAGATTAAAAAGAGACAAGAAGTTAAGGATTTGTGAGGGGGAACGGAACATGAATAGCAAATTCTGCTGTGGAGGTCACCTCCCCCCCGGCTTTCTTCCTGTGTGATCAGGAGGAGGGAAGGGTGCGGAGCGGCTCTGTTGGGGGATCCAGGGAGGAGGGGAGTAAATTGGGGGCAGAGGAGTGGGGGTGGAGTGGCGAAGCCCTTCAAAAGGAACAATGCTTGCAAGCTTCTGCATTGTTAGGCGGCCCTTTACAGAGACTGCCATGAATACAGGTTATAAATTCTTTGGCCATTGAGAGAGCTCTCCAAACCTGACTCCATCCTGCACTAAACCAGGCCTGAGCCCTATCAGTTGCATAGCAATGAATTCATTTACATCTGGATAGTTAATCTCCAATTCACTTGACAGTTTATCTCACCCTTGGAAGAGCAAGCAGTGCCTGCTCTATTGTGTTGAAGCCAGTCTATGATCATCAGTTAGGCTAGCACCTCTTTTTTGTGCGCAGCAAAGATAAGAAGGGTGGGTGTTGATATCTGGCTTATGAAACACGCAGTTATTATCCCAAGCCGCTTGATCCTGCAGTACTTTCACTTGCCAGCCTCCCCATCTTTACCCTTCGCCTCTTCAGTGTGGAAATCCCATATCCCTCTCTCTGTCACTGTCGCACTGAAGTACTGCTGAAGTACTGCAGTACAACTGAAGTACTGCTTTCCCAATATGAATGGCATTAGATGAACACAATCCAGAACTATTTAGTTTGTTCTTGTTTACTGAGGTCTCTTAATTCTGCACTGATTTTTATCTCTGGATGTTTTGCACGGATCCCCCAGGAGGAAGCACTGCTCTTGTTCCAGTGTGGCTCAGCAGTTCATTTCCAGGGGGATGCCAGGGACAATGCCCTGCAGCTGCTTTGCAGGGGGCTGTGAGAAGCCTCGGATGTCCCGCGGGGATGGGAGAGGCATCATTCACCCAAAACCCCAGCAAGAGGAGGCGAGCCTACTTGTGAGCCAAGCCCTTTTGAGTAGCACTGATTTGGCCCATTGTGAATGGGGAAATAATTACAGTAATGCACATCCAAATGGGCAGTGATGTGGAGAGGAACTCATTGCTTTTGAGCCGTGTGGGCACGTGGAGGTGAGAACAGGGCCTGTTTTGGCAGATCAACGAACTCTCTGTTCGTGTCAGCAAAGTGGATCAGAAAAGGAGACCTTGGGGGTCAGAGGACAAAGTTAAGCGTGAGAATTCCTTGATTTATTCATATTTTTAAGTCTCCAACTTTAATTTCCTGCAGTCAGTATTTGTATGTATTTGATGTGGTTTGGACATGATCTGTAGAAGGGCCATTCTAATTAAAATATCCCTCCTCTTTTATCTGGAGTGGCTGCAAATCTTTAACCAGTCCTTTTTGTTTCCTCTAACACACAGTGCACTTAGTTCTGCTCTGGTCATGAGAATTATGTCTGAAAGGTTTAGTGTGGTTAACACTAAACAGTGAAAAATAGTGAGGTGAGGTAAAAAATTATGTGATTCAAAAACTAATAATAAGTTGAGGCGGAAAAGCAACTTTGGCTTTTTCTTTTTCTTTGAGTACTAAAGAATCTTTTGTTTGTCTGCAACCAGGAAAGTCAGAAATATTTCCTTTTCCAATGAAAGCTCAAACTGTCACTGAGTCGCAGCAGTCCGACAGCTGAAACTGGAGGTGGAGCATGAACTCTCCAAAGACTGGTGATAGCATGATATCTGCTGGGCTATTATATCCTGAGCATATCCTGCTCTTCTATCCCTCTCGCCTTACCTCTCCTTGGGAGGACCTGTAGCATGAAGGTCAGAGGAGAAGTTCCTCAGTGAAGAGCAGCTTCAGACTGTGTGAGCAGTATGTCTCAAACAGGAGTGTGACTGTATTTCTTGTTTGTGACCTCTAACTGAAATTGGTTTAATATTGGAAGATTTGGCTCAGCGATGTGGCCATCACTGTTGCTGATCTTCCTTCAGCATGAGACTTCAGTACATGCTGGAGTCTATCTGGATAGACTGGATAGACTCCATCTATCCAGAGGATGCTAGTTGGATGTATCTTTGAGTCACTTTTGCTTCCTTTCCACAATGTTCTTAGGAAGCCAGTGAGCAGCCAACAAACCAGTGACTTACACCAGCCTGCAATGTCTTCTGAGTGTGAAACATAATGGGGTCGATATTGCGTTCTTGAGGAACACTGCTAGTAGCATTGTAATAGTAATATCATAGAATCATAGGATCATTTAGGTTGGAAAAGACCTTTAAGATCATCGAGTCCAACCATTAACCTAACACTGCCAAGTCCACCACTAAACCATATCCCTAAGTGCCATGTCTACACATCTTTTAAATCCCTTCAGGGATGGTGACTCAACCACTTCCCTGGGCAGCCTGTTCCAATGCTTGACAACTCTTTCAGTGAAGAAATATTTCCTAATATCCAATCTAAACCTCCCCTGGTGCAACTTGAGGCTGTTTCCTCTTGTTCTATCGCTGCAGCTCCTCACTGGGAGAAGAGACCAACCCCCCCCTCGCTACAACCTCCTTTCAGGTAGTTGTAGAGCACAATAAGGTCTCCCCTCAGCCTCCTCTTCTCCAGGCTAAACAACCCCAGTTCCCTCAGCTGCTCCTCATAAGACTTGTTCTCTAGACCCTTCACCAGCTTCGTTGCCCTTCTCTGGATACGCTCCAGCACCTCAATGTCCTTCTTGTAGTGAGGGGCCCAAAACTGAACACAGTATTCGAGATGCGGCCTCACCAGGGCCGAGTACAGGGGCACGATCACCTCCCTACTCCTGCTGGCCACACTAGTTCTGATACAGGCCAGGATGCCGTTGGCCTTCTTGGCCACCTGGGCACACTGCCGGCTCATGTTCAGCCGGCTGTCGACCAGCACCCCCAGGTCCTTTTCCACCAGGGAGCTTCCCAGCCACTCTTCCCCAAGCCTGTAGCGTTGCGTGGGGTTGTTATGACCCACGTGCAGGACCTGGCAAATCTCATACATTGGCCTCGGCCCATCGATCCAACCTGTCCAGGTCCCTCTGCAGAGCCTTCCTACCCTCCAGCAGATCAACACTGCCGCCCAACTTGGTGTCGTCTGCAAACTTACTGAGGGAGCACTCGATCCCCTCGTCCAGTTCGTTGATAAAGATATTAAAGCATAGGGCAAAAAGACAGATGCTTACCCCACAGAATTTATTCTGTAAGTATAAAGATGGAAACAGAAGGGAGAGCGTGAGGAGACAGCAAGCTGCAGAGATTCTGACCCTCCTGAGATGGTGAGAACATAAAAATACTTCTCTGACAGTAAGAGGCAGTTGAATGTCACAGTAAGATATGAATGGACCAGAAGTGAAACTGGCCCCTCAACACTGAATGAGAAGTGATGGGTGTGAATGGGAGAGGCCAGAGAAGCAGCTGATGTTGGGTTTGAAAGTGAGAGGAAAGGCAGGGACAGGGCGCAGAGGAGCGAGTGGCCATGGCGGGGGCGGGAAATGGTTGTTGCACTTACGCTCCAGTGAATGAGCGTTGGACAAAATGGCATTTGCCGAGACTGGAGAAAAAGATGCTGCAGGAGTTGCGAGGAGATGGTGAAAGCCTTGCACGACCTCCTGGTCAAAGTGCCGCAGGTAGGGGCAGTTCACAACCCTGCACCAGCTCGTGGTAAAAAAGCCACAGCCAACAGATAGTCAGCTTGCTGTTGTCCAGAAAATGGAAATTTTGGTGGAGGTTTGGAAAGGAAAGATGTAGTCTCAGAATGACCTACAGCAAAGACCCCCGAGCTGCTGGAGGAGCTGGGGTACCCCATGGCGGGGACCGTCAGCTAACCTGGGACTGCACTGGCTCTGCAGAGAGAGGTAATGAACAGCATTTTCCCATGCTCGCTGTTATCCAGCGGTAACGTCAGTAACAGCTGTAGCTCAGTCAAGGTTGAGTAATGCTTTTATCCCATCCCTGTTCTGAGCCACAGGTCCCCCCTGCCCTTGGGACCAGGGTTGGAGTTCACTAGCAACATCACGGGAGCCGGAGCCATCTCCTTGCAGCCGGCTTGGGAATGCCGTTCACCAGCCTCTGCCGTGTGCCAGCGTGCGTGTGGAGCGGCTTCTGCTCCCGAGGGGCGGGAGGCAAGCAGGGAGGAAGACTTACGCAGGAATGAGGTTGGGGGATTTGGGATGGGGGAGTGGAAAGGTGTGCCATGGCATCGCCGCTGCCTGGTACAGGCAGGATGGGGGAGAGGCAGGGGTGTGAGGCTGAAAGGGGGACAGGTGGGGATGGGGGCATCTCCGTGGGCTTGTTCTGATCTCCTTCAGCCTCTCATGGTGGCCTGTTCCGTAGGCAGATGATGAAGCTCCACCCTCACCCATGGCGGTCTGTGTCATGGCCTGAAACACGGCCTCTCCTCACCTGGAGCTACGAGCCCTCTCAGTGTTTCTGAGCACCTCTGGAGGAAAGCGCGTGCTTTGCAGAGTGTTATTCTCTGAGTTGTGATTTCAGATATCCTCTTGGTTGAAGCAACAGTGCACTCTGAGAGCAGCGGGTGGGAGCTGGGATGTAGAAATGTGGTCCAAACCACAGGAGTCTCTTCTCACGCTGTGTCTGGGTCTGAGGGACCATCATGTCCACGGAGCAAGCGTGGTGCTCACATTAGTGGAGCACCTGAAGATGACTGTGTCAAACACCACGTGGCTGAGTGTCTCCTTTGTCTTTGCAGCGTGTGGACATGTATTTTTAGTTGTTCAATAATAACTTTATTTACCAACACAATTTTCAAATTCCATTTACTCCTCAATTTTTCTTTTCTCGGGATGTTGCTGTGAAACATGCAGGTCCAGGAGAATTAAGCTTGTTCTAGCATCAGCTTGTAGTGATTCAATCACGCCACACGATAGACTGCTGTCTGTGGGGACTGCAGCTTGCCAGCATCTTCAGAGGAGAGAACTTGTGTCCATCGCCAGGGTAATGCCTCATCCTCGGGAGGAAGGTGCCATAGTCATTACAGGAGTATAACAATGTTTTAGAAGCATTTGTCAATTAGTGTTGGTATTTGGAGACTTCCTCCAGACAGAAACCTCCCCCAGGTTTGCCTTCTCACTCATCCCTGGCAGCTGAGGATGAGCGTGGCTCTGCTTCCCCCGATGAAGCTGTCCTGGCCGTGACGGTGTACGGTGAGCCGTGCTCCCCGCTCGCCCTGGGTGACGCGCCATGTGCACGCTCAGCACCATCAGAGCAGCCCGCTGCATCCCAGCCGCACTTTATTCTCCCCACTGTTTAGGTTCTGGTATTACTCAGTAAGTGCAGTTCGGGCTGCGGTACGCCCCGCGAGTTGCCATGCTGGCTGCTGGAGGCCAGGTGCTGGCTGTAGTTGGAAGCATCAAGGCAGGAGGAGGTTTGCGTAAGAGGACATGAAGTGGAACTTGCCTTTTTATGGTGAATTTATATTTTCTTAAAAAAGCACCATTTTACCCCGGATTGGCTCATTTCCCATTCTTTGTTTTACCTGACCTTATAGTGCCGTGGTTCTCCTGCTGCTGGAAACCCTGGTTGTGTTTCCTCTTCTGAGTCACCAGCGGGGATGCCACAGTCCTTGCAAGGTTTAAGCTGTTGCTATTAGCAGCTATTGGCATTTCTTTTTTTCTGCTTCCTGTGAGAAGAGCCATTTTATCTCAAGGTGGGAAGAGTTTGGGACTGACCAGCTGCTGCGGAATGACACACTGAGAAATAATGTGTTTAATCACTGGAACAACTCAGGTACCAGCATGGTGTATCTTCCAACTGTTGGGGTTGTTAGCCCGGGATAGAATGTCATTTCGGTATGTGATAGCAGAACAAGGACTTTTACAAGCAAAATTATGTTATTAACCTTAAAATCTATGGGGAGATTCAGTGTTTGGTAAATAAATTAATGGATGTGAAAAAGCAACATCCTGTTTCAAAGCACGAAAAAGACCATTTTTTCCAACAGAAACAAGACAGGGTTGTGGTTTTTTATGTTTCTTTTTTGTGCTCAAGTGGAAGAGTGAGGAATCATTGCTTCCCATGGAATTAATCCTGCTCTGCCTTGACAACTCCTCGCCTAACTGTTTAAATGCCTTTTTATTGTTCCTTGGTGTAGGAGCAAATTGCTGTTTTTTGTGTTAGTGTCTAGTGACCCACAGCCATCTCTCCACATGAAAGATGTTTTCTATCTTTCTTATCTGGTCTGTGGTTTTTGTTTTTAAAACAGCCTAACACAACTTTATTTTATTTTACTTTTGTGTATGTGTTTAAATAAAAATAAATTATAATAAATAGGATTAATATAAATATTATGGTTAAGATTTAAACTAAGCAAAATTAGGATGTTCAAAACTGTATTTTCCGTAGAAGCTAATGAAGCCCCTTTCTGCCTCACTTTATGGCTGGACACGGGGCACGTTACGCACATGGGGTGCGGATGGGACAGGGTGGGACTCTGCACTTGGCACATTTGGCAATTGCTCATTTGAAATTTCAATCGTAACATCTCACTAACTTGGTTGCTTGCGTCTAAGTTCCTTGCATTTTTTTTTAAATTAAAAAACCAGTTCTTTTATTTCTTCTTCCGCTGAATTGGAGATTGTGTGCAGGCTCGGTAAGCGCAGGGGAGTCAGTTCTCAACATGGCGAGCAGAGCTGTCACCGTTTGTAAATGGTATTTCCTTGTGCAAGTATGGGGATCGCTGTCTTGCTCAGGACCCTCCGCGCCAAGCCCGAAGGCTCAGGTCTTGTTGGTTTTATAAGCAGGTTTAGAATTTACACTTGCACCCAGGATGCATCTGGAAAATGTCTTGATCAGCTGATGATCATCAGATTTTCATGCTCAGCTATCTGGAAACCAGCCTATGGGACTGCATGAAATGCTTGCATTTTGGTGGGTGTTTGTCAGTGTCTGGGTACGGGAATTGCTGCTGAATTTACTCCTGGAAAACCTTGTGCTTCTGCCGGGCTGCGGAGCAGAAGTCCTCTCTTCTGCCGCCTCCCTCGCAGAGACGGCAACTTTCTGTGAATATCTGTTATCTCCCATGACGAAAGCCAGATGAATAATTGCTGCTACTTATACTATTGAACTTTCCTAAAGAAATTCTCCACTGGGTTAAGAACAAGCATGACAAATCTCATCCCAAAGGACTGGAGGCGGGGAGTGGTAACTTACAAGCCATGAAAAACAAGAGCTCTTAATGGAAAATGGCTTCACACCATAACACTTGGCACTCAACCTTCCACGCTTCAACCTGCATGGTGGGTGCAGCCAAGAGAAAATGGGGAGCGAGTTGATGCCTTCAGCAATTACAGTAATTACCCCTCCACTGGTGCCAGATACAGCCTGCCGTGCTGTTTGCGTGACGGCAGATTCGGGGAGCAGACCATTGTAAAACAGCATCTTTTTGCTCTGGGCAGAGGGTGATCTGCAGTCGGGAATTAACCTCTTGGGCGTTTTTGGAGAGTGTTGGAGGCCAAGGCTGGCAAAGGGCAGCACTTCACTTGAGGGGCTTCAGACCCCGCCAGGCTAAGCAAAGCTCTCACTGCTCTTTGGTGGCTTTCTGAGTTTTGGGGGGCTCCTGCCTGTTTTCAGATAGCTGCAGACATGAGGGGAGAGCTGCCAGGGGCACTGGGGGTGCTGACGGAGCCATCGCCGTTCATGGAGCATCCTGAGCTCTGCCCTGGGGATGGCTCCCCAGTGCGGGCTGGTGGGAGCTGGGTCTGCCTTGGGGGTGGCAGTGGGAGGAGATGAAAGCGCGAGCTGTTGTCCCACCGAGCCATCGCTGCGTGCTGCCCTGGCCCTTGGGCCTGCCCCTCTCTGCCCGGAGGGGTGCGGGCAGACCGGGACCCTGTCCCCATGCCACAAAGAGCCCAGTCTCAAAGCCGTCGCAGGACTCCATTCGCACGTCCTTGCTGATGGTGGTGGTGACGTGGTATAATTTTCCCACAAAGCCCCCAGTTCGCCCTGACCCCCCTGTGAGACCGTTATTTCTGCGTGTTCCCCCACAGAGCTCAAAGGGCCACAATTCCCCGGGGGGTCAGAGGGGCTCCTGGCCCTGCATCTGGCAGAGGGAGGTGCCACCCAGCTGAGGGTGGCAGGTCCTTCGGCCACCATGCCAGGGGCAGATGGAGGGCCGGGGACAGGAGCACTGCGGGAGGTGGCAGGGTGGGGGGACGCCCGTGTGCCAGCTGGGAAGGGTTAACGAGAGGGGCTGCTGGGCCAGGGGTTATTTTGCTGGTTTGCTGCTGCTCTGAGAGCAGTACCTGTGACCTGCTCCCTGCGTGCCGTGAGTGGGGGCTAGAGGAGAGGCAGTATTTAAACCTCGGAGGAATATATAAAAAAAGTGTTTTCTTCTTGAACTAATGCAAAAAACAAAGAGCTTGTTTCAGTGCTCGCCTCCTCTTTCAAACTGGATGCGATCCTGGATTTTTTAAAAGAAAACAAAGCATATTTCAAACACAGGCTTTCTTTTAGTCTTTTTTTTCCTTCCAGTTGCTTTCTGTTTGCTGACAGGGATTTCAGAGCCCTGGGGAGGGTATATCTGCCAAGGATGATCTCGGCTCTTCGTGAAGCCCGGGCCCTGTGCGGGGGAGCTCTGTCCCCCTCACTGCCGCTCCTTCCCAACCAAGAGAGGGCTGGTGCCACTTCCCCCCGGATGAGAGTGTCATCTGGGCCAGCACAGGGAAAAAGGGCTTTAGGTTGGATGTACAAACCCTAACCTGCTGTCCCAAAATCCTGTCTCCTATGGCAGCTCCAGATGCTCTGGGCAGATGTGATGCTGCATTCAGTTAAAGACTGACACCCACCTTTGCGTGCTTTTGACTACTTGGCTGGAAGACTCCACTTTTACTCCTGGAGAAACTGAGGCAGTGAAATGATCCATCTCATGGCCTGTGGGAATGTCAGTGGCAAAGCCCTGGTTCCCAGAGGTAGACCTCCAGGACACACCGGCTGAAGAAGCGACGTGCTAGAGCCCTGTCATGATGTTAGCTTGACATTAACCGCTAGACAAGAAGCTTGACAACCGGCAGAAGCCAGAACCTTAGCAGTGCCCTCCTGTGCCTTATCAGAGGAAAATAAATCTTGACTGATTAGTTTCTTTAAATGAGAATTCTCAGCAAATAAATGAGCTGCCTGCACAGTGATAATAGGCTGTTTGGAAAGCGAGTCTGCAGAATGTATACGCGGCTGGAAGTCATCAAAACCATCTTATCCCATGGAGTCTCCCGTGCTGAACTTGTGTTTACAATATCGGACAGAAAAAGGAATTTTTCAGTGGATGTTTTCTGATAATTTTTTTTAGCCAAGCAGCAGCGTAATTAGGGCCTGTCTGCGTAGGGCCAGGGTATCTTTGCTAGCTGCGGACACTTGACCTCCTTCTCTCCATCCCTTTCTTACTATTTTGACACATCTTGCTCCAGTTTAAATCTGTGTGCTGAGGTTTGACGGACCCTGAACAACCCATGAAGAGTTTGCCAGTGGTCCTACGGGACCGTCGGACAAGCTCACCAGGAGGTGAGCATACCGCTTCTGCCCTCGTCCCTTCCCGTGGCTGCCATGGTGTGCAAGAGAAACACAGCTGGGAAGGAGGCAAGTCCTTACACGAAGCGAAGCTGCTGACAGTATTTCTTGCTGTGATTTAGAAGCATTGTCGGTTTTATCCACCATTTTTTTGCTTATTTTAACAAGTTCTCCTAAATAATCGTGACATTCAGTCACTAGTTACAAGCTGGACTAAGAACAACCTTTCAGAGGATGGTCATAAATACTTGATCATAGCTCACCACGCCATTCGTTTCCCCTGATCTTCGCCTTCTTTTCCTGCGATCTTCTCATCCATAAAGATCCCTTTGTACAGTTTCTGTTAAAAGTCGCTGATGGATAATTGGCCAATTTCCTGCACTCTGGCAGTTTTGTGGATTCATTGTGCTCGCGCTCATCTCCCTCGCTGTGTGGCGAGATCATCTCTACTGGTGCGGAGTGGTAGCTAGACCCAGCCGCGGCTGCAGGTCAGCTCTTGAAAAGTGCCGTGCAAAAGCCGGAGCTTCGAACGCAGTGTGCTGGAGACCCTGCTGTTGTAATAACCTCCTGCAGTAGACAAGGAAATGTGTGCTCCGCTGAGGGATGCTGAGACCATACTTCAGGGGGAGGATTAGAAAAAAATCTCAAGGTGATTTGGATCAGATTGCTGGGTCCAGCATTAGGTAACCATGGAAAAAATGCAAATTGAACTTGAAGCCCAATCTCCCAATTGTTTGTGTGTGTGAAATCCCTTGGCATCTCACATCTCTCTCTGAAAAGCTGGTATTTTTAGATTTACGACAGATTATTTTTGATGCTGGAGGCCTTAAAACTGTTCTGACATGAACCCAAGCTATTCTGCTATCTTAAAAAATAAAGTCTTCAATGAGAACTGAAACTTATTGAACTATACTTCAATTACAATATATCAGAGCACTTTAACATGTGCATGAAAAGACGCCTGGGAGGAGGGGGAACAAACCTGAAAATGGATCAGAAACTGGAGCTTTTCAGAGGCACTACACCGGTTACCCCTCTCTGGAGCTGTACCCTGGAGAAATCAACTTTGCATGTGAAGTCATCACCGTCCAGCTGCGAAACCCAGCTGAAATGTAAACTTCTCCTAAGCGTTCGCGGGCAGCTTGCATCTGTATCTGTGTCTGATTAGCCAGAATTGCGCAACGGCAGCCAGTTGTGTTGCCAGTTCTTCCCTCCTTACCTTGACCCGTGGTTTCACTCATTCGCGCGTTTGTCTTTGGCTTGAGACCATCGTCCGCTGTGTGCAGCAAGAGCCTCGCTTTGCGGGTGTCCAGGCAGCAGAACAATAGGAAGGCTGAATGATGTTTCTGATTCCTCTGGACAGTCATCGCACAGACCTCAGTGAGACAGCTCACCTGGAGTCGGGGAGGATGAACTCGGGACTGGAAGTGGTCATGAGCCCAGGCTTTCTGTAATAGGATTTTCACGATGATTTGCTTCCCCTGTCATGTTGTTTCAAATTCCTCGCAAGCCATACTTTTCACAGTCTGGATTTTCTCTCATGAATTTCTCAAGGGGCTATCTGGAGGGGAAACTATTTCTCACCATAACAAACAACCAAAGCCTTCATCGTTAAAAAATAAAGCACTAACATGGCCCTACAATGGACCCCTTTGTCAAGTCACATCTGTTTAGATCACCAGAAATGATAAGCCTTCGCTTTTGAAAGTAACTTTCTTTTATCAAAATAGGAAAGAGGACTGCAAAACATTCAGAAAAAATCTGCATGAAAGCTAAGGCATGTGACAGTAGTACTCTGTTTTACACAGAAAAGTCAAATTGCCTGTATATACAAATACTGGACTTACACTCTTCTAGCTGAAGGTATGGATGGTTCCATAGCACAGGTCGCTGCTGTGCTAGTGTAAAACCAGTGTGAAAAAAAAATCTGGCCTGCTGGACAGAAAAGCTCTACTTTCAGAGCTAATACAGATTACCTTAGTTTTAGCCCCAAAGTTCAAAATCTGTTTTCCCAGTTGTCTGTCAGTAATTGCCAAATTGCAGAGCAAGAGGATTCACATGGGGAATGATGTAAAATACTACGTGAGGTGTATTTGATCATTTGAATTAAATAATCCGCAGACATTTGCCCCAAGTAATAAAAGTGCCTGCACACCCAGAGAAAGCTCGAAGTGCTGCTATACCCACGCTAGGCCAGTATGTACAATTACCCAGAGGTCTCGCAGATAGGGTATGCTGATGCTGCGGCAGGAATAGCTGCCCAGAAACCCACTGCCTAAGGCCCTGCTCTCGCTCTTTGCCAGCGATGCTTCTCTCTCCCTTTCCAATGCGAACCGCCTTTCTGCAGGCGAGAAGCTGGTAACCACCATCGCGGCAACAACGCATCCCATCTCCATCCTTGGCACTGGCCCAGATCAAGCCTCTCTTTTGGAAGGAGGCCGCCTTCCTCTGAAACAAGGGCAAGATTTTGCAAGGCAACGAGCCTTAGGACAGTGGATGTAAGTCAGCTCTCACTGGATTGTAAAGCTTTCCTGGGTGCTTCTGAAAATCCAAAATATTTGGGCTGAATTCATCGGGTTTGAATTCCACTAGGTCTCTGAACCGGGGCTGTGGGGAAAGTCCAGAGGCACCGAGGTTTAGGGGATGCAGATGAGCTCAGCGTGAGCCGTGGTGCTTAGGAAAATGAGCTACGTGGGGCTGGGTTCTTAAGATAGAAGTATTTTGTGAAAAATCCTGCTTTCTGCCGGAGGTCACATCAGTCTTGCTGCTGGCCATAGTGGGGCAAGGAAGAAATCCGCTGGTTTCCGTCGAGCCAGTTGAAACACAAACTGTGTTCATCCTGTTTCACCGACAGCTCTTAAACCATCTTTGCTGCATCACCACGGAAAGTTTCAATAGCAGTGACTGAAACGTCCCCAGCCTTGCATCTGACGTGAAGCTGGAAATAAACTCTAAATTAGCCTGCACTCAGAACTGAAGACCCTGTATTCATGTTAGGTGTTTTCCCTAGATAAAGGAGGGGAAAAAAGGAGGCAAATTTGTGTTGATGGAACTTTTTTTCCTCTTAGAAAATCCTTCAAAGCCTTTTCGGGGGCACCATCAGTGGAGATGAATTACAGATCATACCTGTGCATCCAATAAAGGGAATGGTTGTAGAAATTCTTCTAATTATGTATAATTGGTTTTGAAATTAAATTATTTGGAATTTCAGTGGGTGACTGAGAAGGATTACTGGCCAAGAAGGAGGAGCAGCCTGTTGGAATGAGATAGATACATGGAAGTAATTATGTCAATAGTTAGCTTTAAGAATTATGATACTAGAATAAATTAGGCCAGTTTAGGTCAATGCATGCAGAGTGTTTCCCAGTTAACTCCTGCGCTGCAGGTACTATGCTCTGGCAGTTCTGGAGTGACAGGAGTCTGCATCCTTAGGGGAAAAGGCTAAACAGCGTGTGCCGAGGCAAGGCTGGAAGATGTCAATCCTCCGTATTTTTAATGTTAAGTGATACAAAGCAGAGATGTTTCTTGCCTGTCCTTTCCCCAGGCATTTGATTCTGTCAAGTGGTTTAATTCATTCATAAATGCTCTCTGGACTGCACAGTCTTGCCAAATATGCAACTGTCTGGGTAAAGATGTACAAACAAGGTGTGCCTGATTCCTGCATGTAGTTACCGTAACAAGTGCAAACACGCACTAGGAATTTGAATACACGCATGAACAGACATCCAGATTAGCAAAGAATTTCTGAATGCAGAGACCTGATTTGAGCAACAAGTCATGGCATCTGTACATGTAAATTATGTGTGCCATTGCACATGAATGTCAAAACTCTGTTTCTAAGGAATATAGGTATTTCTATGTATTAGACCACAGAGCTTATCTGAGTTCCCCTTTTTAACCATAGTGATGAGATCACTGGAAAGAGTTACCCACTGTTCATCACCCTTCCTCATTTTGAATGCCCATGTTTTAAACATCATGCAGTGCTTGGTTCAGAGCTCGGATATATAGGGAAAACAAGATCCAGAGGTGGAGATGACAGAATAAGGGAACTCACCATCTCTGGAGCCAGCTCTTACATGCCAACCACAAAGAGACGGGAAAAATACAGAATCCAGCTCCTGAGCTCCAGGAGCCTCCAGGCTCATGGGATGGAGGTGGTCGGTCTGGGAAGGACACTTGTTCCTTGCCACTGTAAGCAGCAGCAGCAGGATAAAGCCTAAAATGATGAAATCATGAAAGCGCTGTGGAGAGCTGTCTAATAGTGTCTGTGGTCACCAGCCTCCGTCCGTTCAGTCCCGTGGGGCTCTGACCTCTTTTTGGGTCGTTGCGTTTCAGACCATATGGGTACGTGCATCTTTCCTCGTGCTCTCCGCTTATAGACAGAGAGAAACAAAAGGACGTTGACCTCTGTGGGCTAGCAGAACCTGAGCCCGTGCTGGTGGCCAGCCTCGAGCTGTCTGGCTACAAAGTCATCTGTCACAGGAAGCATCGGTGCTTACCGCTTTCAGATGCAGTTTAAAAATACCTGCGAAGTCACACTGGCCCCAGTCACAAGGATGGACATCTGAGGCCATTGAGAGCCCGGTCCTTGCCGTGCGTTTCCCGTTCAGCTGTTTGTTTGAGTTCCTGGGTGGTTGCATTTAGCATCAGTGTTGTCTGTGCTCCTCCTCTCTAGCAGGAATCACCTTTTCAATTATTACTGTGCTCTTCTGAAGAGGAAATGCTGTTGCCTTTTTTGGAGCTTTTAAAGAATCTTATTTTTCGAAATCACTTTTAGAAACCTACCTTGGAAAATGGTGTTTAATTAGCAGGTGCTCGCTGCCACCAGAGAGCTGAAGCAATGGAAAAAAGGCAAACTACATTTAGCTACTTAAAGCATGCAAAAAAAAAAAACCAAAAACCAAAGAACATGTGGAGTGCAAATAATTTGTCTTTTTGCAGGGTTACATGCAACACAAACGAGTTCACTGAATTGGTTTACCGCATCAGTCAACAAACAGCTGTGTCAGCAGAAACGTGGGAGCAGTGTGTGCTGGGCTGGGTGGAAGAACACCCTGAGCTGACAATAAAAAGGGACAAGGACTGACATGGACTTGGGCGTTCAGAGAGCAGAGTACCCTCGGGGCAGAGCCAATAGTTTCTGCACTATTCCCTTTTTCCTCGTCACTTTGCTCATGTAGAAACAGCCTGGGGACATTGGATATGACCCTACTGTAACACTGAGTAGCTAAACTGCGTGGCAGGCATCTGGAACTGATGAATGCATCTGGTTTTCTATTTTCTTGTTATTTTTTGCATGGATTTATGGATGCTGTTGCTATCTTTTAAGTCCCCCTCCACTTTCAGTCCACTGTGAGCTCAAGTGTCAGTGCAAACTGTGGCACCGTGACAAAGTGTAAGTGCTGTGGTCCCCCTGCTTGCTGCAGTGATGCCCAGTTTGCAGCGTGTCACGTTGGTTGGTGTGTGGAGAGCATCTCTCCTGCGCCTGTGGCCGGGGTGGCACATGGGCAGATAGGAGCAGGGCCGTATGCACATTGTGTTTTGGGGATTGTCTTTCTCCTTTTGCTCCTGAAGTGCCGTACAGCTCTCGCTACCATAACTGCAGGGCAGGGTAAAATCTCCGTCAGGCTGACAAGCCTATATAGCATTAAAACAATGTTGAGGACCGATCACCGTTAGCAGAACCACGGCGGAGAGGAGCTGCTGTTGCCCAGAAGTGTGCTGTGGCCACCTGCAAGTGACAGCTCTCGGGGGCTTGTCGGGGTAAGTGGGACACCAACGAGAGTGCAACAGGCAGTCACTGCTTGACGGGCAGACAGGACTCTCTTCCCTTCCACTCCCAACACAGCATGAAGCTGGGGTTTCTCAAGAGCGTGTCTTGTACCTCCTTGGTGTTTTGGCAATGAACACAGGGGCTGAGCAGCCCAGCTGGTTTGTGCAGGTAGTTGTGGTGTTTGTTATATTTTCTGGAGGTTTCCCATCTTTTCTTTGGAGATGACTGACCGTTCGTTGCAGCGTGTGCATGGCCTGACACCGGCGCAGCACTTGTTTGGTACAAGCTGTTGTGTCTCCCATGCTTGTCGCGGAGCTGTTGGCTCCATGTGGAGGGGAGACGAAGCTGGGTGCCGCCGGGCGCGAGAGCTGTGCAAGGAGGCTGCAAGGGGCACGGCTGCTGAGCACCGCAGGGTCCTGCGTCTCCCTGGGCTGTGCATGATGCTCTGGCGGGCTCCATCCAGGTAGGACATCAGTGAACATCAGCCATGCAGGAAAAAGATTTATGAGTTAGAAACCTGTGTCTTCCCAAGGCAGAGAAGCTGTGAGCCTCAGCCAGATGCAGAGCGTGCTGAGCCGTGACAGTGAGACATGCAACACCTTTCGAGGCATTTTGGATGTTTTCTGAAGGGCCACACTCTGCACCAGCAGCCCAGCCAATTCTGAAAAAAAATCAGTTTTGTTCTTATTATCCCCATCAGAACTCATAAAAAAAAAAAATCTTGTCCTCAGAACCAGTAGCCAAATTTCTGCCTGTTTATGTCTCATGTTGGAGACTGGGTAATTTGGGGAGATTAGGGCAGTAAACAGAATTGTAAACAGACAGCATTGCAAAGGGCAGCCCTGTTAAATGTTGTTCTTAGTGTCAGTGTAATTTGTGTGCGGTTTCATTTCATTTATAAAGTCAGCGCAGCGATTGGATACGCTGGATGAGATAATTGGAAAATGCCTTACTCACTGGGATGTCTTCAAGGTTTAAGTCTAAGCTTAAATTCATTTACAATTCCAGCCAAGCGCTTGGGCCTGGGTTTTAAGTCTGTGTGTAATCAGGGCTGTTTCTCTAGCGCAGGAGCAGAATTAACGTTTCGGTGCCCTGGCCAGGTGTGCGGGAGGGATCCTGCCCGCGCCGGTCGGGCTGGGATTCGGCAGACCCTCCTGGCAGCGCTGCGCATGGGAGCTGCCACAGCTATGAAGTAATGGTTTGGTTCTCAGGCTATTTTTGAAGCTAGAAATGCGAGTGTAACCAACGCTGCAGCATTTTCCCACACCTTTCATGTGACACAGGACTGTGCCCAGTCATAGGACTCTGTCCCTAGGACTTAAAAATTGTCACAGTTTCACTTCCCTCGTGGTTTTTTTCTCCTTCCTTTCCGGAGGCAGCAGAGTTGGTTCCCTTTGCTGCCCCGATAGCTGCCTGGTACAGCTCCTTTCCAAAAAATTACTGTCTTTAGGAGATTCTCACCCATTTTGAACTGTTTCTGCAGGCAGGTAGCGCCCTTTTCAGTCTCTCTGGATGTGTTTCACACCAGCTGTTCCATATCTTGAAACACAGAACCAACTCTTGGGGCAAAAAAGGAGCTTTACAGGTTGTTTTATACATAATTTCCACCTTAATGCAATTAAGATCAATGTTTCAAAACAATAAAATGTACAGCAATTCACATCTTTATAATGAAATGGTTAAAGAAAACTAAACCCCAGCTATTGCATGCAGCCCTTGACCATCCACAGGTTTTGGATGGATTGCTACCTCTTCAAGTCTTTTCCCCTGTTGCTGTGTGAAGGGGAGAACTGCCCGACAAAGGTAGACAGAGAAATTGGCTGTACAGAAAATGCTTCAATTATACATATAAACCCCAAACTACCGAGGGAAATGCTGGTTCTCTGATCTGCTTCAATTACAGCCAGTCTAGGGATTGCTGTGACACTAGTCATTAAAAATGCTCAAACAGCTATGTGAGTTTTAAGTTGATGGTATTCCTTTAATTCTAACGTACTATTAGAATGTTAATTAAAAAAGCATACCAAAATGAAATACTCCTTCGAGAACCAAGAACCTGTCATTTGCCTGAAAACCCTGGATTATAAACTGCTTCTTCTACTTTTGCTGCCAAATATGCAAAGTAAATTGCACAATTTCAGGGATGCAGTTGAGCTGCTTTGTGTTTTTCTTTCTCCAAATGAGAAGAAACATTTTATTCCATCTGAGAGGGAGTCATTTGTTTTTCTTGCTGCATAACACATATGGGCTCTCATCAACGTTAATACAATAACTTTTCCACCATTTCTTATCTCACTTTATCATGATGTTATGATTTTTCTAAGACAGAGACTGTTTGTTTGCTTTGTTTGCTTGCTATAATTTCTTAGTTATTTTTCTAAATAAAAGAAAGTGAAGTGAAGTTTAGCAAGAAAAGCAGTGATTGCAGTTGTGAGCCGAACTGAGTCTTATTCCCATCCCTGCTTAGGCATGAGAATGTTCTCGGCCAGTGGGACTGTTCAGATCCAAACTTTTCTCTTCCTTAGTTGTCAAATACCCAAATCGTCTACCCGAGCTTCATCCATAGATTGCACAATCAATTATTGCTTTATGACAGATATTGGGATGCTTTCTTATTTTCTTAGTGGTTTGTTTTTTTAATTGCAAGATTATCAAATGCTGGATAATGTTTCAGCAGTGTTGCGGTATACCCCAAGAGAAAGGGATGGGGAGGCTTTTAGAAATCTACCTCAGTAAATCGTTAAATTCATGTGCCTGCAACTCAGTTATTGAAAATGGGTTTCTTAGTGTAATCTCCTCGATGGGAGAGGCAAACTGGAGATAACAGGTGTGTACTGGGCTCAGTTGCAGGGATAGGAGAGAGCAGATTGGCATAGAAGATGAGTATTTAATGGGGAGTGTTTGCGCTATCACAGAAAGCTTTTAAAATATTTTTAGAGTATTTAAAATCTGATGGGCTTTTGATAGCTTATGTGTTAATTATATAAATCAGGATAGTTAGGGTGTTCAGTCATGGTCCTTTTACAGGCAAATTGTGCTAATAGCTCAGTGGTCACCGTAAGTGTCCAAGCCTTGTTTCACAGGTGGGACATCCAGTTTCCTGTATATATCACCTCTCCAGAGTTTGGTAATTTTTCCATTATCTATCACTTTACTGAACTTGCCTGAATTGCCACTTTGGATTTTTGTTTTGTTTTATGCTCCCAAAGTCACTCTGGGTATTTTGGGACTGTGCAATACCAAGGTCCAGCCAGGACCAAGCACAGCTCTTCCAGCTCGGTGCCATCCCAGCACGATATCCCACCCCAGCAACGTATCTCAGCCCACGTAAAGGTGTAAAACATTTGCCTGTTTTACTGATTATGATGACCTCAGTGTATTTGTCCTCAAAAAGGCTTTAACAAGAAAAAGGGGAAAATTATCTAGAATTCTTCAACAACTGAGGTTGGAAAGGACCTCTGAGAGTCCCTGGGGTTGATACAGGATTGATATTAATTTGATTTGAATGTAGAAAAAGGCTGTGAGTGCTTACATGAAATGTTTCTCTCTTGGGGCCCATCTCAGGTCCTTCTGAAGACAGCACAGAGGCTCCCTTTGATGTTGAGTGGCAGTTCTAGGATCCTTGTGGTGACATTCATGTCCCCAAACTTTGGACTCCTAACAATTATGCAGCTGGGGTAAGCTCCTGGAAGAGACACAGGTATCTCCAGGGCCGCTTCCACCCATCCTGAGGCAGATGGGGATGTGAATGACCAACTGCAGGTCCCCGTCTCTCTCCACCAGCTTTTGGGAGAGCCTCTGTGACCCACTCAATGCTTTGAGATGTTCAGGTGGGAAGTAGGTAAGAGGGACCTTTACCTTGGTGAGAAGGTCCAGATGCCTGACTCTGCACTGAAATCAGTTCATATGTTCTTACTTATTTCAGAAAAAGTGTTTGTTAAGAGGGATTTTAGTCTGCGAGAAAACAAACGACTTGCGAGTCCAGCACAACTCTTAAGGATTTGCCGAGGCTCAGCGCCCAACCCTCATTTCACAGTGAGGGTTTTCCTGCTGTTAGACTTCTGCTGTACTTCTCGACAGCGAGCAGAGAAGAGCTCATCCAGCAGGATTTAAGCCCAGAAGCTGAAAGCATTAGGCTGTTACCGTAACATGGACTTACTTGCTCTCAAAATGTGTTTATAGACAAGAATTTGGGAGTTTCCAGGGAATCCATAAAGAAAATGAAAGGGCAGCATCTGCAACACACCATGAAGTGAGACCACAGCAGTGGAAAGCAGCTGGATTGGACTTTCTAAGACTCCTTTCTACTGCAAAGAAAATCAGGGGTTAAGAAAGCTGCACTATTTTTGCAGGCAGTATTCAGCCCCCACCACAAATGTTATGAAATTGAAAAGAAAATCCAGAATGGTACTGATGTGCTGCAGGGTTTTATGACCAACATTTTTGCAGGGAAAAGTGTTTGCTTTCGAGGTGGGGGGAATCAAGATTTATGTTTAAAGTCTGAACACATGAAAAGCAAAACCTTTTGATTAATCAGCATTCTCTCTGTGTGTTTTGTGGTTTGCTGCCCATGTCCCCGTGGCAGGTCTTCATCGCCCTTTGCCCTCTGTGCTGCTTCTTATCATCAGGTGCTCCAAAACAGAGTCTGCAGACTTGGCTGGCCGAGCTGCACGAGTCCCCGTGGCCATCCCGAGGTGTAGGCTCCTCGTGGCTCGCACACAGAGTAAGTCACTTTGTGGTGTAAGGGGATGGCTCCGCTCCGGCCGTGCTGGCTGAGCTCCCTGCAGCAGGCACAGCATGTACATTGGGAAGATGGTGTTGCCGGCATCTCGCCTGCAGAGCTTTGGGGCAGCCATGGCAGAGGCCGCCTGCCTTGGCTTTGCTCTGGATCCAGCAGCTGCTCTGCACCTTGAGCTCAGCTCTGTCTCACTGTTGCTCTCCTGCAAGTTACCTGGTTTAACGCTAGAGATACGGGAGCCTCTACGATAGCAGCACAGGGTACGCCATTTCTGGATCCCAAAGTGTTATCTTCCTACAGCCCAGTGTCTCTGCACGGTGAAAAGTGAGGGCTGGGGTATCCATCTGTGGGTGAAGGCTTTATTTGTAGCCCTTCGTAATCTGAAAATACTGGGACAACACAGGATCTTAATGTGTTTGCATGTCTAGACCACCAGGCCTATTTCCATTAAAGCTGGTGCCAAAACCTCTCCTTGACTAATGCAGGATGGGAATTACCCCTCGCCCCTCAAACACAACTGGACCTGACAGCAGCAGATGCAGCCTGGCACCTCGTGGGCAGAGCAGGGGTGTCACATCCCCGTGCTTCACCAGATGCTGTGCTTGAAAACCTGCCCTGGTTTGCAGCTAAATTCGGTGTCTCAGCCTGGCATCATTTTTCAAGGACATTCGGTGGAGAGAGGAGAGAAATATTGTATTGCAAGATAGTGGCAGATGCTCTGGGGCTGCAGTGCTTGTAATGGTGCTTCTGGTGTCCAGAGCCCCGCCGCAGCCCTCTCGCACATAATCGTCTTGTAAAGCTGATGTCGAGCTCCTGACAGGCTCCTAATCCGTCCTGACATGCAGACAGATGCTCAGCTGAGTGTCATTTCCTGCTCTAAGGAGCCCAGATCATTCCTGACTGGCCCTTGGGTTTGAGCAATCAGTTTAATTTTCCTCTCTCATTTATTTCCTTTGCCTCAGGGAACTGTGCTTCAGCCCCCTTCTGTAAATCTCCTTATCATGCGGCGTATGAAATACGCTCAGCAGGGGCAAGGCCTTTATTTATTAACTGAACTCCTGCTGGGTTTAGTGATGCTGCAGCGCAGGAGGTTTGCTCAGGGTGCGTTGCTGCTCCAAGCTCGGGTTAGATGCGTGCGGCTCCTTCCAGGAGCACACGTCTTCTGCAGGCACTCGGCGTGGTGCCGCTGGGAGCGCAGGGAGAGGATCTTTGCTGCTGGTGGGAGGCATAAAGGGCTCCAGCCCGTCGTTGTTGAACCCAAACAAGGTTTAGGCTGAGCGAAGAGCAAGGTGCAGCTGCTTTTCGGGTTGCTTGCTCCTGTTTTCAGGCCCAGGACAGCTCAGGGCATGCCGAGAGAGCGGGGGAGCCACGGGAGCCACGGCTGCAGTGCCAGGGCGCAGGCAGGCGGAGCAGGGCTGCGGCAGCAGATGTTTTGGGACAGCTCTGCCTGCTCGCATTTCAGAAGGGAATGCTCCACTTGGAGTCCTTTCCGAAGCAATTTGAGGTTAATTAGCAACTTCTGGCTTCACTATCTAGCTGGTCTGTTTATCTTTTGTCTGAGCAAGTTCTCTTCCCTTCCTGTTGTTGTTCCTTCTTCCTGAGCGAAGGGGGGGCCACGCAGACACCCTGCCCCGCTGCGCTCGGAGACTTGCTGGCCTGGGCAGGCTCCTGCTGCCGCCTCCTTCCCGCTCCCAGATGTGCAGGCTGGTCCTTGCCTTCTGAAATGTCTCTCCTTACCCGTCCAAGCATTTAATTTTGCTTCTGCATAAAGGAGGCCCCTTGCAATGCGAGGTGATGGAGGCCAAAAGCACAGTGCTGGACGCAGCGGTTAGGAGGAGAGAGCTCGGAAAGCCACAGCCAGACGTGCCGGCTCAGAGGTCTCACCTCCCACAAGCTACCACAAAGCACCTCAGCGGCCGTCCTGGTTGGGACCAGCCCTTCGCGCTTCCCGGTGCTGGGCTGCCTGGGGCCCTCGGGGCATCGCCGCAGCCCGTGGGTGGGTGCTGGAGCGGAGAAACGACATCTGAGCTGCCCTTGGCCGCTCCTCGGAGCCCAGCTGTTAATGCCGATGGAAGCAATCCAAATACCAGCACATGGGCTCCAGCTAAGCCTTGGGGTCACCCCTGCTTTGCAGCGGGCATGCACCAGCCGTAAATATAGGCCACTGTGTTACTAATGCACCCACCGTAAATGTTTTATGTAACCTCATAAACTTCGAGTAGCTGTAATCTTATAAAGCCTGTGGCCTTTGCTGGACTGGCATTTTAGGCAAGAGGCCTGGAAGAGCCGGGCCATCTGTGGGAGTAATGAATTTCTCATCCTTTCAGAAAGAGAATAGTCCCTCAGTGGCCTTCCCCGTGAAGTCTCATGTGCTGAAGACTGCATGGGATTTTCCTAACTTGCATGTCAGTGAGGATCTAGCAGTGCGGCGGGGAGAACCCAGAGTGAAACTACTGGATATGACCCTTAAATTCATCCATCAAACTGCTGCCATGGTAGGACAGGTGAAACAACAGATACCGAGCAAGGAAAGGTCATCTGTATGCGGAGCAATTATGCAGTCTATAAACGATCCCCAGATCCATGCAAACCCAGAGGTGCTTCTGAACACAGCTGTTTATTTTACATTGAATTAAGCTTTTCCCTCCCCTCTGTGAAAGCAGACTGCCTGGAGGCTCCCTGTGGGCTGGGTGGCAGAAGGTACCACCAAAGATTTGCCGGAGACTGTTTTTGCAAGGACTGTTTCTTATCTCTTAAGGCCGTCATTTCTCTGTCTTGATCCTTTCTGAACTCTCTTCACAGAGGACTTGACCTCTCCTTCCTATCTTCTCATTCTTTGCCACGGGGTAACCGAAACCCTCCAGTGATAGTTCTTGCAGGAAGACCTCCACCAGACTCAGCTCCCTCCGTCTCACGGGAGATCCTGCCTTCCTCTTGGCCCTCTCATCCTGGAAATCCTTCCTGCTCTCTTCCCGCTTGTCCAGCCCAGCGCGCGGGCAGATGGTTTCTGTTGCAGCTGTCGGACCGCAGCTGCATCGCTGAGCCTCGGGACGGCCGAACAGTAGCTCTCCCCGCATCCTGCTCACTCAGCGCTGCGCCCAGCCCGCTCCTGCCCCCTTCTCGGCATGACCGCTCCCCAGGTGACGGAGCTCACCGCCAGCAGCGGCAGGATGGGTCAGACTCTTCTCTCCTTCACACCAGGAATTTTAACGCCAGCTCTGCCTGCACAAGGGAGTTGGGTGGCTCGAGCAATAGGCACGGTGCAAAACATTCCCTTTATTTCTCAGTGGGTAAAGTCTTCACCCCAACCTTCAGGTTTAACCTTTGAGTGATTCTGCTTGCTGTTTCAGGTCTCTTGGTTTCGTGCCTCTCAGCAGTGACCACAGCAACATGGGGGTATGGTCCTTGTGGGAAAACTGTCCGCTCCTGCTGGTTCTTGGAGCACATGCCCAGGAATTGCCTTCCCGAGGGCCTAAAGTGTGATAACACCATGATAAGAAGATAGTAAGGGAAGAGCAGTGCCTGTGAAAAGGACCCTCCCTCCAGGCAGGGACTGGGCAGAAAGCAATTTTGGAAATTCCCAATGAGAGATGTGCGTGGACGTGCATCTCGCAGTATCAGATGGTTTGTTCCTGTAGCCAGTCATCTGGTCATACAGAAAAGAAGGCGTCTGTCTGGAAATCTCATTTTCACACTCCCACTGTCTGGGTTTTCAATTCATATACTGCCCCAAACATGCATCTGCTTTCCTTTCTATTTTTTGGCTTTTACTTCTTGCCTCCCCCTTGCTTCTCACCCCGCCAATTTGAAGTATTTTTCTGGGCTAAGGTATTCAGCCAGGAATAGTCGGGGTTCCTTGGTTCCTGAAACAATTGCCTGGCCCCAGGCTGTTCTGCCAGCCACTGCACCCATGGTCCTGCCAGCTGGCCCACCTGGGCCCCTCGCGTGTATGGAGCCCAAATCGTATAGATCCCTCTGCCAGGATGAACCCAGAGCTTGAGTTTTAGCCTATTGGTCCTTACCAAACCACTTTTCTCGGAAATCCAGGTCATGAAAAACATGTGCAAATGCTTTCCAGCTTTCCAGCCTCCTGCTTTCCCCGGTTAACCTCAGGCTTTCAGCAGCAGGCAGTGCCCGTCTCTGCCCGTGGGCTCCCCCGAGAGCTGGGGCCTCTCCTTTGCGGGAAGAGCCACCGAGCAGCGTTTGCTGTGTATTTGGTGAGCAGGTGAGAGACACCAGTGCTTGTTCTCCCCGCTGCCAGCTTGGCTCTAGGACGGCTGTGCTCTGCACACTGTGTCGAATGTGCTCCGATTTCAATGGGATTTCGTTTCCACTCGTAGTGGTTCACATGGTGCAGCTCAGCTTCTGGGCTCGGCCTCGCGCAGCGCAGCTCCGTGCCAGAGAGTTTGTGTCCTGCAGAGACGAGCCAACTCCGAACAGTACGTGGGTCTGATATCATTGCAACCGATCTTGGCCCCATGCATGGGAGAAACGAGTCTTGGCAGAGAGCTGTCCTTTGCTCTTCTGTTTTCCTCCCGCCTGCGGATTCTCTCCCAGAGGGCTGCGCCAGCGACCGGCTCCCCGTGCCGAGTGGCTTCTGGGGCTGATGGAGACCTCTCCCTCCATGAGACGACTCCTGGACCTCCTGACAAACCCTCCGGCCACCGCTAAGGCTGTTTGCTATGTGCAGGACTCTCCCAAACCCCCAGACCCATCCATCCTCTCTCCAGAAATGCCCGAGACTATGCACGAGCCAGGGCAGCAGCTTGAGCTCTTTTTGGGGAAGGGGCTGGCGGCGCGTGAAGCAGGATGCCACCTGCTCTGCCTTTTCAGGCCCCGCGATGCGTGACCAGCTTCACGCAGAGCATCTCCTGTGCCTGGTCTGTGCTAACCTTTCTGCCTGCGGCCGGGAGGGGAGGGTGGAGGAGATGACCGCGGAAGGCTTGTCCCAGCTCCTTCCTCTTCCTCTCTTCGGGGGTGGGAGGTTCGCACTATTAGCTTTTAGAGCAGGTCTGGGGAAAGAACTGTTGATCTCCTCCACCCCGCAGTGTTTTGGCTCTGGGGAGGCACTGAGTGGATGGTCAAGGTGAGACTCAGCTCTTCAAGGAGGTTTTCTCTGCTGGAGCCTCCCCAGGCCAAGGGATCAGAGGCGAGGGGAGCTCTGCGGTGTGTCTAGAGCTGGCCCTAACCCAGCAGGGTGGTGGAAATCAGGACAGGCGATGGAGCTGGGTCAGGGGAAGGGCTCCAGCCCACCTCCTCTGGCCAGTGCCTCTCAGAGCAACGATCAAATTACTGAGAGGAAAACTGGAGAGGAGTCGGTGTGGTCTCTTGAGGACTGAGCCCGTGTTAACCCTTAGAGGTGACTGAATGAAGTCTGGGGCTCCTTAATGCAGGTCATGGACTGATTGTGCTGTTTCTCCTTGCTCTTCCCCTCTTCCAGGTCATTAGTGGGAGAGACTATGAGCCTTGCCATAGTCTCAGCACATAGCCCAGCACATCTGCCAGGTGTGGAAACTCCTCTAATGCTCTCTCAGCTGCACCCATAAACCATTAACTGAAATATAAGAGCTGGTAGGAGCCCAGATTTGAGAACTGTGGTGATGCACGGGGCAGGCCAGAGCCTGGGTCTGCAGGCAGGTGGGAACATCATCTGGAGACAGACGAGGCATCAAGGACGTGCGGGGTCAGGATCTGAGTTTGGAGGTGACACATTTGCAGCTGTTTCTGATTGCGATGGGAAAACTCATGGGTGGGAAAATCCATGTTAATTAGTGGAAATTCGGATCAAGTGGATTAAGAATGGGAATGCTAACGTGCCAAGATAAGCCACTCTTTTCCTTCCAGTATGCGCTGGACGGAGCAGTTACAGGTGGGGATGCGTAAATCTTCCAAACTTCACGTGCGAGACAGGATTCACAGACGGTCTGAGCCTTGCCTCACTTGCCTACCGCCACGCTCCCGGCCGGCAGTACCTGCCGTGTGCCTGCTCCGTGCAGGATGGGTCTCCGGACGTTGCACCGGCAGGTGCACAGGCTGGCGACGAAAGCCTGGATGTCTGACTGCAAGTAAAACCCACCTTTACTTGGTGTGCATCACTTCTCCTCTGAAATAGCTGTGCATGTACCGCTGTGGGAGCTCCTGAACGTGTAAGCTGCTTGCTGCAAGCTTTGCCTATGCGACACTGCCTCTGACCAAAAATTATGAGTATTTAACCAGGCAAATTCATTTCCGTTCCCATGCTGCTGTTGTAGTTATCTTGGTGCAGGTCAAAAGGCACAGTGCCGTGATTTGCAAAAAGCCCAATGACTTGACATTTCGTTCTTGGTGGGAGGGCGGGTGCCCCATGCAGAGGTGTGGGGAAAATAAACAGAGCAAAGCTGAGAGGAGCAAATGCAGGCAGGCATCTGAGACACCAAGACCTCACCCTGAGGCTTCATCCAGCAACTGTTACCTATGATTAAGAGTCCGTATCAATCTCATGTCATGAAAGTCACCCAGACCGTGAAATCCCCACGTTCGGTGTGGAAATACGGCATTTGATGCATTTTTGTTTGAAATGCGTTAAATCTGCGTTAGAGGGGCCGTGGGGAGTGTTTGGGCCTCGTCGGCCAGGAGGAATCGTGCTGTCTCGCTCCCTCACGGAGCGGGGCGCGCAGATCCAGCAGTTCCTAACGGCTCATCCATGACAAACTGCAAAAATCGCAGAGATGTTTGCCACGGTCAGCCTGTGAAATCAGCCTCCTCTCTAGGAATGAGAAGCCTCCGTAGCTGCGATCCAGGGCTGCTCTGCTGGCTGCAGCTTCCCTGCCGGAGAGCAGCTCCCAGCAGTGGCCAGGCGGGCAGGGAGGCAGGCAGGGAGGCAGGCAGGGCTGCACAGCCTCCAGCGTGCAAGAGGGATGGGAAAGCAGAGTGAAAACAAGAGGCTGTGGTAGTTTGACGCCCCGTTCCATTAACCTGGCACTTGCATACATGGTGGGAAGGGGCTTTAAGCACCCGTGGCCTTTCATTCACAAGCTTTGTGCAGCACAGGCTGTAAAGCCGCTCTTCGGGTGAGACTCTCCGCTGGCAAGTATGGTGTGTTTTAGCAGCCAGATCGCCCTGGGGATGTCCCTGACCATTCCAGCCATCCCTTGGGATCCCTGCTTGCACCTGCAGCCAGAGGGGAAGCGGTGAATCCTGCGCTGCTGCGCCGGAGGAGCTGCTTGTCACTGCAGCAGGGCTCGGGGTCTGCCCCGAGTTTCCTACAGCTCAGCCGCTTGCAGCTACGATTTAACAAACGTGCTGACTGATAACTCTCTGGAGTGCATTTACCCTTCCTTTCCACATAATGTCCCGAACTCAGCTCTCCCTTTGACAGTTCCCATTTGTGGAGCAAAGATGGGGACTTTTGTCTGAAAAAGGGGCACGTCGGAGAGGCCAGAAGCAGATCCCTCGCTGAGCATGGGGGCCTGGCAGCGTTTGTTTGTGCGAGGTAGAGTTCTCACGCTCTAAATATACAATCTGTGATAAGGGAAGGGAAAAAGCCCAGCATGGAAATATTCCTTCTGTAAGAGAAATAATTCGCTGCTGCTAAAAATATATGTTCATATTATTCCTGCCTTGGTCTCTAGCTTGATGGGAGAGAGTGCACGCAGGCTGCCCTCAGGGGACTCGGCTCCGCAGCACAGACCCCAGGCGCTCGGAAAGGCCGTGCATCCGCTGGGGCTGGAGGGATCACAAGGGGGAGGGAAGGGGCTCCTTGTCTTCGTTCTGGTTTATCATCCCCATCTCTTTCTCAGGGCAGTAAAACAGTGATATGGGGTTACCCCAAAGGTCGTAGGAAGTAACCTCTAAGCAGGTGCTGACAGTGGGAAAGGAAAGTGATCAGCGGCATTCCCAGAGCAGCTGGGAGCCCGTTCCCAGCCCCGGCTGCGCGGAGAGGCAGGAACGGCTTTGTTCGAAGGGGACGCACCTTCGGACCGGTGGGATGTGTGTAATCCCTTCCTGTCTCATCTGCAAGCGTCGTCCCAGGCCTGATGCTTCCTTCCCTGATTGCTGCTCCTGGGACCCTGGGTCCCCATTCGCAAGCGCTTCTGTGCCTGCGGGAGAGCGGAG
>NW_009203164.1:12430-24027 GCF_000690835.1 Fulmarus glacialis | reverse complement strand
ATATTTATCTATCTATATTTAGCAATCTAAATATTTAAAGAAAAGGCATTAGTTAAGTTGTGATATCCTGGCTGAAAATTGTAACTCAGTCATATTATGGTAGCTTGGGAGGCACATGAATAAAGTTCTTTTCGAAAAGTATTTTTCCTTATTATGTTACTGACAGGCTTTGAATACATGGCAAGATACTTTATTTCTTTTTTATAACATCCATGAAATAGATGGTTGAATAGATGTA
This sequence comes from Fulmarus glacialis, assembly GCF_000690835.1. Lineage (NCBI taxonomy): Eukaryota > Metazoa > Chordata > Aves > Procellariiformes > Procellariidae > Fulmarus > Fulmarus glacialis. The sequence goes on along the minus strand of NW_009203164.1, from coordinate 23,789 downwards.
CCAATATAATTCAGAATGGTATTAGCATATCATATATAATTGTCATTATTTTGTACATTTTAAAAAAGTTAAACAAATACCTCAGTGATCCATGGCCGTTACTAGAATGCTTAGATTGTTGAAATTGTTTGTTTTACAGTATGGCTTGCAATACAAAAGAATTCCTAAATTATTTTACACAAACTAAGAACTATTCGTTTCATCTTGGTTCAAAGCTTCCTTGGTTCAAAGTCTTTGCATTCAGTTCAGTGATTTAGAATGTGTCTGTAAAGACCCAGGGCATATACAGTTACCAAAATATAAATATTGATTTAGTCATCATTTTATGTAGTGCTAAATCCTACATCAAATACATAAGAATTATGTTATCAAGTATAGAAGATTAAACTAAAATAACTCTGCTTTTTGTATATTCTTCTTTCTGAGTTCTACTTTTTAAATAGGATTTTCCCTCCACATATTTCTCTTTTAAGATTGTGATGTTCCAATCCTTATTGGATAGGAAAGTAGTCTCACTGCCACATAAAGCTATTTTCTCTTTACTTTCTTGTTCTCCAGATTAGCAGTTTTTCTCCAGCATTATCTGAGACAAAAATGACCATATTTTTATCAGGATGCAGAATCTTGCTATATTGACTTTCAGAGTCATTGATAGAGCTTGTATTCTAAACAGGGTTTTGTTTTGATGAGGATGATACGGAATACCTGCACCAGGCACATAGTATATAACACTGTCTTGATACAGTTCTGGAAAGAAGTAGAATGCAGTGTTACTTGAGTACTTAAAAGCCTTGATTAGCACAGTGGTAATATAGAGATTACAAAAAGTTGTAGAAATAGTAAATAATATAAAGGTGTTTATAATCATTATGACATCTCTGCAAGTTTTGTAAAATTATCGTATCTACACTCCATTGGCTCATGTCATGTGTACTTAACTTCATCTGTACAAAGTTGGTCCAAGCGAAACAGGTCAGATCCTTTGCATGTTCACTAAACAATTGCAGGTAATTGCACAGGACACAAAACAATGGAAACTTGGAGCTGTATGGCCAGGAATGTTCTTGGAAGACAAGAGAAAATCTTCAGCTAGTACAGATGCAGAGGCAAAACTCAAAAGTTTCTGATTTTCTGGTCCTGCAGACTGTCTGTTACATTGCAATGCTTTCCATATAATGTGAATTAGAGAAGAAAGTCTTGAAATTGTAAATTTGCAATAAAATATGTGGTAATTAGGAAAAAGCTCTTTTCTACCAAGAGATTCCTGCCGTTAAATACTGTAGAATTTTATTTTTTGTTTCAGAGAGTTACTCCAAATGAAGCTACCGGGACTAAGGGCTCTGCTGAGCCTGTCTGACATGACACAGTAAAATCTAATGGAAGCCATCGCAGTCTATCAGGTCAGGAAGTTTCCTGTAAAAGGGAGAGCTTATGTTTTCATAAAGTAGAATGACTAATGTTATGAATATGATGTGTAGGTGTTCAAAACCTTTGATGGAAGCCAATAGAATTTCATCTGCCATGTTGCAAATGCTCCTTATCTTTTTTTTTCCTTTTTTGCCTTTTTCTTTGTTATATTGATTTTCCACACTAGATGGCAGTGCCTTAGCACTAGTGTGTGATAGGGGAATTGATTGAATTTGTCCAGGGGGGAAGAAATCCTTCTGTTTCATGTTTCCTTTTACATACATAGCTCAAAGAATTGCAGAGAGGAGACTGGATTATGATGACCCACATAGGGATGGGCAAAGGAAGATGCAAATTATTTCCCCTCTTCCTTTGTACTAATGAAAATCTATTCAAGCTGATCGAACCAGGCTTGCATTGGCTGTAGGGGGAGATGAACGGGGGCTATGTCTCTGTGCTGTCCCCAAAGAACTGCGTTCATAGAAACTTCACATGAAACGCTGTATTGAGTTAGAGCTGAGAGTGCATCCAGACTCAGAGCAGATTGTCTCACAGTTTTGAGCCATATGTTGTCTATACTGAGAAGTCAGTGAGAGAAAAACACAGCTTCCTTCTCTTTCCAAGAAAACCAGGTGCTGGAGAGGTCGGGATGGAGAGATGAAAGATGATGGGGTGCACCTAGATATTGCTGTGTTAGAGCTAGAAGACAGCTAGTGTACATATATGCACCTTTGAGCTGGGATGCATTCCTGGATTGCGTGTTAGGTGAAAGACTGGAAGTTTATTAACTTGTATTTTGACTAACCGAAAAGTTTGTGAAACTCCAATGGTGAGGACTGAGGGGAGATCGTGATTAGACAAACGGGCTCTGGAAGTGTAAGCGTGTAAATCAGTAACAGGTGAAAGCTAAAAGCTGGAAGCTTGGAGTTGAAATTCAACTTGAAATTTTGATACAATGTTTGAAATTTATGGATGAGGTCCTTAAAAACTTAAGGTTATTAAAATAAATAAACAAAAAACCCTTTGTCATTAATTTTTTGAGTCTTTTCATTCTTTCAATCTTGTGTTCATAACCTTGAAAGAAAACCTCCACCTAATCCTGTGAAAGGAGGAGACAGGAGTTTGAAAAACAGCAAATATCAATAGACTCTGCAGCTGAAATAAAAAAAATGAGTCACATAACATTATCAGGAGAAACTAAGTACCTTAAAAAACAAGTAGCAGTAGAAAAAAAGAAAAAAGAAGCCTGACATAGGAATGACTGATTGTATGAGAAACAGCTGGAGGAAAGAAGGTATAAAAGAGCCTGAAAAAAAAGATGTCAAGAAGTCAAGAGCTGCCAAAGAAATAACTTTCTTTATATACAATTCCTGAATTGTATATAAATTCCCTTCATGGTGGGGTTTGCTCAAAAATAAGATCATTGATTCAAGTTTCAGTCCAATTTATACTTAACAGGAGTTAAATTTGATGCAATACCTTTATCTTGCTCACTGGAGTTACACATTTTAAAATCAGGAAAGCTCTTGCCCGAGGCTGGGAAGAATACTGCCATGAATACATTTTCTTAAAGAAAATTTAACTAAACTTGGTGTCTTCTGGGACTGCAGAAGTCCCAGCTTCTGCCTTATTTATTCAGTTTCATTTTATTTTTTGTTACATCCCTACTGAATGAGCTGGATAAAACCAAACTGAAATACAGGAAAACAAATTTTCTCTCACTGTTTTTTACTGAATCTGCTGTAGTAGCTGAAATTTCATTAATACTGCTGGAAGGTAGGCAGGCCAAAGGAATGTTTACCTATCTTCAACCACAACATTCACAGAAACTGAATCTTTTTGCAAATTATGCCGCTGTTACTTGCTGTCATTTTTTGCATGTCACAGAAGGTGGTAGTCCTGCCTATAATTTATTACATAATTCTGCCAGAGCAGAAGATGCAGATGGCTTGCTATAAAAATGCAATGCAAATTACATTTGATAGTGCCACTTAGATGATTCCTTATTAGTTAGGGGAAGCAACAAATGGTGCTAAGTTGGAATTTGTCAGGAATTTGGTGCTAGAGAGTGAGCCTCATAGTTGGGGCAGTTATGTGGGAGGTAGAAGTTGCTAGTTCTTTAAATCAGAGAGAACAAATGATTGAATATAGACCTCCCACCCACCTCCCAGATGAATTTTCTAATCACCCAGTTAGGTTGTCAAGGGAAATACCTATTCACTTTGCAACAATGATTTTTTTTTTCTTTCTGAATTTGAATATAAATATCTTGCCCCTGTACTCGGCACTGGTGAGGCTGCACCTCGAATACTGTGTTCAGTTTTGGACCCCTCACTACAAGAAGGACACTGAGGTGCTGGAGCGTGTCCAGAGAAGGGCAACGAAGCTGGTGAAGGGTCTAGAGCACAAGTCTTATGAGGAGCGGCTGAGGGAACTGGGGCTGTTTAGCCTGGAGAAGAGGAGGCTGAGGGGAGACCTCATTGCGCTCTACAACTCCCTGAAAGGAGGTTGTAGCGAGGTGGGGGTTGGTCTCTTCTGCCAAGTAACAAGCGATAAGACGAGAGGAAATGGCCTGAAGTTGCACCAAGGGAGGTTTGGATTGGACATTAGGAAAAACTTCTTTACTGAAAGAGTGGTCAGGCCTTGGAACAGGCTGCCCAGGGAAGTGGTAGAGTCACCATCCCTGGAAGTATTTAAAAGGCGTGTAGATGAGGCACTTAAGGACATGGTTTAGTGGGCATGGTGGTGTTGGGTTGACGGTTGGACTCGATGATCTTAGAGGTCTTTTCTAACCTTAATGATTCTATGATTCTATGCCTTGAAGGTTTTCATAAAACAGAAACTTCCAATCAGGCTTCTTCACACCAGTAGGAAGTGTGACACAGAGTTGTTTGAGGAAAAAGGTACGAAGTGTCTTGAGAAAAAATGAGTATTTACATGAACAATATTATGCAGAAATTTGAACTTGGGGAGGTTAATTGTTGGGTTTGGAGGAGTTGTTTTTATGTTCTGTCTTGGTTTGGTTCTCTTTCATCTTGTGGTCAGATGATAAACTGGGATTTTCCCTTTGTACAGATCTTTGAGAAGTCTGAAAAAAGGAAGTCATACGGAGAGTAAGTGAATTTCTTCCAGAGTTTCAGTCTTCCTGAGCACACAGTTTCACAGACCAGATGATATACAGTATTCAGAGATATAGGGGCCCATTGGGTACCCCAGTGCTAGAGTTTATCATTAACAAATAACATTTTCAGAGACTCCTCTAACCAATCTGCGTAGTATGCAGATCAAATTCCAGTTAAAAAGAAGAAAGGTGATTTGTAAACTTTTAATGTAAGTACCGAAGGAACATGACATCTATATTTTAAAAATAATTGGAGAGTGTCATTACAATCTGATTATCTCATTAGTTCTGTAGCCACTTTCACTTTTTTTAACAGCCGTGCCCAGCACTTTGGGAAGCAACAGGAAGCTGCTTCTTTTTGTTCATGCAAGCCAAGAGCAACTTGCTCTAATAGGAGATTTTTATCTTGCTCACATGGCAGTTCTGATTAGATCTGAAGAACAAATGAATGACAGGATGCTTCAAACCACCCAAATAACTTGTCTTTACTCATATCCATGATTTAATTGTAATTAAATTTGTAATTGTAGGTTTGTCTTCAAGAATCAGGCTTTGCAAGCGTAAGGACTGCTCATGGTTGTTAAATGTTAAAACCCATAATTCAAACTTTATTTCCTCAAAAAGACAATGTGCTTTTCCAGACTATTTTCTTGGGTTTACTGTGACTGTGTTTTTGAAAAACAAAAACAAACAAAATGTCAAGTCTGTCCAGTTTTGATAATATGGCATTCATGAAGAAAACATTCAAGATGTTCTGTTTAGACAAAGTGTTGCTTTATGGGTTTGTACTACTGCTTCCCGTCCCCAATATTTTGCTTGTGTCCTTCTGATTCTGAAGTGTCATCTCCACAACAGGAGCAACAGGGTTACTACTTTTGCTAAATTAATGTTGGCATTCCTTGTTGCAGCTTTTATGCCATCCAATCACTTACTAGTAAAGTTTTGTGGATTGCACTTGAATTACACCAACCATCGTCTGGAAGATATCCTTCTGACTCATTGGACTTGGGAAAAGCATCCTATCATAAATTCAATTTTGAATGTTTTTTCTTGTCATAGATACTCTTGCAAAATATTCATTAAGAACTCTTGTCTTCCTGATTTCTGCCTTTTTCTTCCTTACTTGGCCCTATACAGCTTTTTTCTCCTTTTGCCATCATCTTCCTCTTCAGAGGCTTATAAATGAATTCATTATCCTTTCCACTGTGATACCATTTTTCTTTTACCTTTCTTTTCTCAGTTTTGATTTTTGTGTGCGTTTTGAATTTTTTTTTCTGTTATTATTAATGTCCACCAGTGTTTTGTCCTTGCTTTTTTGTTTCCGTTTCTTTAGTTGCCTTTAAGTTTTTTTTTCAATTTAAAAATCTTTGTTTCCTTGTACAGTTGCTTCTAAATGGAATACATTGTTCTACCAGCAATTGAAGACTCTGTACTCATGGGTTTTTTAACATGTAGTCCACTCTATTGCATTTTATTTCATTTCTAGCAAAGTTAAAACCTTTAAAGGACAGCAGCTTTGGTTGTTTCTTAATTGTCTTTGTTTTCTCATCTCCATCATGGAAGACATATGGAAAACAGCTGGTTCTCCTATTTCCATTCCTTAACTATTACTTCCTATGGTCACATGCGGTTTCGAATCATTGGGTGGCATAATAGAGATAAGAGATTGGTATTTTCCTTATAAAATGCCATGCTTCCTTTTTTTTTTTTTTTCTTTCAATTCACGTGTTTTAAAATAGGGGCTGAAATACCTAATTTCACTGTTTACCGCTTTCTTGTTTTAGTGCATTCATGAGTAAAATTCTGCAACATACTCAAAATCCTTCACTTCCATTTACTACTTTTGGTTGCTGCCATAGATTTAAATCCTCAGTCCAGCTGAAACCAAGTTGGCTGCTAGAAAGAAGGTTCAGATGCAAATGGAGAAGTGAGAAACTTCTGCTATAGTCTGCAGAGCTTCTGTGAATATGCTCTGCCAGGGGATCTACAACAATAGCCAAATTAGCATTTTTCACGCTGTCATTTTAACTGCCCTGGATTGATCACAGAACCAGTATGCTTAGTCGGCGACATATGCAGATCCCTCACTGTGTACATGAGGACAGTTTCTCATGGGATGCAGCCTCTTTTCTAAATTGAAGGAAGGAGCTGATGGGCAGCAAGGCCCCTCAGGATGTCTGAGTTCCCACCAACCCAGCTCTCCAGTGAATGTTTTGCCACTGTACAGGCAGATTCTGGGAGCAGGTCCAGCAAGGCGAGTGTTTGGCCCTCTGATTTCCCATGCTTGCTGTGGCTACTCCTGTCATTGGGAAATCCACGTTTAGGTGTCCATTTTTATTTAGCAAATGCCTGTTTTCTGCAGATGGAAAACACTTATGTTACCTTTCTATAGGAAGACCTGAGCACTGACAGGACATACTGCTCAAAGGCTGGTACATGTGGTAAATTGTGGCTGCTCTTACAGCATACAAGTAGTAAAGCTATATGCATTTTTATTTCTTAAGACAGACAGACAGAAACACACACACACACAAAAGGTAAAAATATGAAATAACAGCTAATAAGATTTTAGAGTCTACATTTTTGTCCATTTTGTGGTTTGTTGCAGTTTTTAAACTTTCTGCCTCATTTCAGAGATTCACCACAATTCATATAAACGTACTATATAATAATAGCAGCAAAGGTAGTGAGGTAGGTTTATGTCCTTCGCACTGTTAGAGGCAATAGACTTGATTTTCCAGTTTTAAGTGTTTAATTTTAGCATTGCCTCACTGTCATTTTAACTTTGTGAAATTTAATATTAAAGTGAGTGTTTATTTTGTTTGTCCTCTACAAAGATGGCAAGAGAATCATGAAGCATTAAAATTCAGGAGGAATTGTTTGAGGGGGAAGGGAACATCATATTCAATCATGCCATGTCTTAAGAAGTCAACAACAAAAGACACAGGATATTTATCTGGAATGATCACAACACTGTGTACAGACAGGAGGCAAAACCAAAACTGGCATTTTAATTTGAATATGCAAAATTGCTGGTCCTGAGGAACCCAGTTACCACTATTAAAATTATTCTTCTTCTTCTTACTTCGGAAGCTTATTACTGACAGTCTTCAGTTTGGGATGCTGAGTGTTGTCGTCGGCTGCGCAGCTCACGCCTCGCCCCGACTCCTCCCTTTCTGATACATCCGGATAGCTTGCGGCGGCTCTCTTTCTCCTGGGGCTGGCGTGAGCAAAGCGAGCTGGTGTCCGCAGGAAGGGAGCTGAGATACTTTTTAGAGAGAAAATGTCAGAGCAGATGTAGGAGGCTGAAAACAAGAGCAAGATGAAGTGAGAGAAAGCTTTTCCATTTTCTGAGTGGCTAAGGGTGATTTAATTGATCAGCTGGTAGTACAAACCACAGAACAATGCATTCACACATTTTTTGGACTTGATGGACATGCCTAATATTTTATCATTTCGGTTCTTAGTGTACTCGCTTTACTATTTGACATTTAACGTATTGGTTGAATTAAATTTTGCAAAATGGAAGATCTGCCCTAAAACATTCTGTTCCATTAGCTTCAATCCATACCTTTTAGTACTAATTGCTATTTATTTACTAGAGAGACTGATTGAAAATCCCTCAAAACAGCTACAGATTTTTGTATGATACAAGAGACAAAATCCTAATTTTCCCATATTCTTTCCAAACCTCATCACAGTTTTCCCTCCATTTGCAAACCATGTATCATATATTTTTCCTCCTTTCTGTTAACATTTTTTAAATCATATGGGTGGGGGAGTGATATTATTTTTATTTGAAGTACTTGTCAAAAATCTTTAGGCAGAGGTTGCTGAATCTCAGATCTGGTCAGTACTCTGAGTTTGTAATTCTCCTTTCCCTGCCTGGAGGGTGGAACTTATTTCCAAGTATGATGGGTTTTGGAGAAGGAAATCAGAAACGTTACCTCACTTCTCCTTCCAGCTTACAAAAGATTTTGGATCTTCCTGAAGGACTTTAAAATACGATTTTCTAGCAAATGAAATGGACTGCCTGAAAAGAAAAAGAAAAAAAAGACTGCTTATTAGGTTTCCATAGTAATATGTATAGAATATTTGCAAAAGTTTGATTTTGTTACATAGTTCTGTTGTCTGGTATGAATAGATCAGTTTGGCATCATGAGTTATGCTTCACATTTTACTGGGTTCTGACTGTTGTGGCAATATAAACATCAATTGGTGTGACGTGCAGATGAAGGCAGTAGTGTTCGGTGGCAGTCTGTATAGACAATTTAACTTACTGCCATAAAAGTTTTTATTCATCTACTATATTTATTGAATGGAAGAGCCCAGTGAAGAAAGCTGCAACCTTTAGGTTTGTTTTGTTATGAAAAATATAGCATAATAGGTAAGGTTTGAAATCCTGTTTCTTTTCCTTAACTATTGGTGTTGCATATCTTTATGTTTCAAAATTGCCAATGTATGTTGCCTGTTTGGCAACATAAGGATACACCTTATTGATGTTCTCTTCTCTGGGAGTGAAATCTCTGAAAAGTAATACCTGTGGGGCTGGTGTAATTCCTGGAAAGACAGCAGTGGGCCCCAAACCTACACATTCGTAATTGCTTAAGTGGTTCCGCTGAGGAGGAGTATGAAGGATTGGATCCAACTAAGGTCTGACGAGGAATCAGTTGCAGTTTGATGCATCTTTTACCTACTTTAAAGTATTTGTAAATTAGTGGGATACAATAATAATTCTATTTCTGTGAGCTAAAATACAGTTGATCACACTCGTTATGATGTGGTCCGCAGAGATTAGAGATTCAGTTCGTTCTTGTGCAGCTGTGTGAGAGTGGAGTGACAGTGCCTTTATTTCTTCTTGTCGCAGGATCGGTCTTCCTTCCCGCAGGTTAGTAGTGAACCTTAATTTTTGTATATAATCCTGCATCTCCTTTTGTAGGAAAGGTAATGTAACCCAAATATTATCCAAACATTTCATTAAACAAAAAAATATAATTAGTAATCAAATGTCACAAAGAATTGGATGAGGTGGATTATTTGCTCTCTGAGTCTTCATTTAGGAATACATTGTGTATCTTAAGACCAAGGGTAAAGATAAAATAACAGATTTCTTCTCATAACTCATTGAGACATCTTTAGCTTTCTGTTTTATTGCTCTCTCTGTGCAACTTCCATCCATACTGGTTGGCTTGTAGGAAAGTAGGACGTAAGCCTGGGAGTGACGTTCCAGATGCTAATGATCCAGTTCTTTGCCTTAATAAGTAAAAGTACATCATTTAAAACCTATCACTTTGTTCACTATCACTACTTTTGTTGGCTAGAAACCACTTTAAAATGTCCAGCCTTAGCTTTAGTCAGAGTCAATTTATTCTTTTTGTTATGTGCCGATACTGCTTCAGTTTAAATAGGTCTTCTTGTTCCATTATAAAGAACAATCATATTTTTTCTGTGTGTTGGTTTGCTAGGATGAACAAGATATGGTTTTGTCATGTACTATTATTTGATAGTGTTGCCATTCCTCTGATCTTTCTAGTAGCTTTATTTTCTGCATCTGATCCTGTTTAACTGTACATTTTCTGAAGAAGGATAGAATTTGTATAGAGTACATTTGATGAGATTTTATTGTTGCTGTGGCATTTACACATTTTAGGATTACATTCATTATTTTCACAAAGCCATATCACGCAGACATTAGTTTACCAGATTAAGATAGTCATATCTTTCTCCTCCTTTGTTGTCTCCAACTGAGAAATTTCTTGTCATTAGCCTAGCAATCAGTTCACTTGGTAGTATTACATTTCACCCCATTACATTTCACACTACTTCAATTCTTCTTTTATGATATTCTGATCTTAGCTTATTGACTTGTCTGAACCCTCTGTTGTCTGAAAGGTTTTTCTTGATCTCTTCTGTTTCTGCTTTTTTTTTTTCTTTTTTGTCTATAAGGTGTCGTGTCTTGTTGCAACCACGCTGCAGCCCTCACAACCTAGAGATCCAGGATAATATGGTCCGACTGAATGCAAAGCTGCTTTTTTTTTTAAAATTTCCTTTCTATAAACTATTTCTTTGATATGTGGTTCTAGTGGTTACTTACATATCGCTTTAGATCCAGTCTTGTTTGTCATACTGTGCAGATGCTTCGACAGTCAGTCTTCATTGGTTTCTCGGCATTATTTTTACAAGAATATAAACCAGACATTTTTGAAAAATATAGGGAATATATCGGGGAATAAGGCCTTTAACAATAAATTTTGGACATCTTTTATATATGTATTATATAGCTGATCTCAACACCTGCTAAGATTACAAAAGGAATTTTGGGAGGAAGGATTCCACAAAAGGCAACACAAAATCCCTGACTGTGGGGTTTTTTTGTTGTGCAGCAAAACATGGATATGTTACAATACACAGGCTCTACTTTCTGTGGTGTGTTTATTCCATCAGCAGATAATACTGACAGGCAGGACAGCTGACATTCTGATTAATCTCACTTTATTTTATGTAGAATTAAAAGCAACTGTAGATAAGAGCAGCTGACTGTGGGATTTCAGAAGTTTCTTTTTGACTGTTCTGGTGCATAAACTGCTGAGCACTGTAGCTATAAAATCTCCTTACTCTTTGAAATTGCCGAAGGTACTTTAGAAACAATATAAAAGGCGCTTTAACAAAAAAAAAATCTAAAAATTCCTTACAACATGATCATCATAAACATCAGAGACAATATCAGCAGTTTCCAAATTCTGAGTGCAATTTTGTTTTTCCTCAGGATACATTGTTTTCCATTTTTGAGTTTTTCAGTGCACTAAACCCCTGATCTTGTGTCTTAGGTGT
>NW_009203164.1:0-12399 GCF_000690835.1 Fulmarus glacialis | reverse complement strand
TGAGGTGTGAACAGAAGGAAAAGAGGAGCCATGATGAGTGCCAAAATGAGCTATGGGTAAAATTAGGCTGAGAATAAAAGAACAGCATAACAGTCGCATTTATCGCAACTTGCTAATTGAAAATTATATTAGATATGGAAATGTCATGATAAAAACACTTAATTGTTTTTCTAAGAGAATTCCTTGCTTATACAGTTTGGAATAATCTAGAAATTGAGTAGAGTGGCCTAGTATGCATCTGCGTTACATTTGATTTTCAGTCTGTTACCAAATAATGTGCATTGTCACAAAGAAAACCTCTCATCTTGTTGTGTACTAAAAGGTGTAGAGTGGTCATGTTAGGACCAGTGATAGAAGAAATAGCCATGTCAGACACCCTTTCCTATTCAAAACAGCGTTGTTTCTTGTACTTTAAAAATCTAGACAGTGCTCAAGATTGTCACTGATATATTTTTTTATAGAGGACTTTTTTTTTAAAAAAAAATTGGGTTATCCATGAGACCATAATATATCATGAAATTTGACTTAAAATCTCAGGATAAGCTGAACTCATACACAAGCGTTTCCCCAGGTCTTTGCGAGGTTTTTTTCCATTTTTATGTGCTTACTTGTCCATTACTGATAGCTAAGAATCTTGCATTATACCATTACGTGTGGCTTGAATAATTTGTAACGTTTATGCTTTTTGTGATTTAGTATTTGCTGCTCTGTGGATTGTTTTGTCCTTTAGCTTAATATAAAATTGCTTTAATTGTATCTTGAGCTCTACTTGTTCCTCTTACTTGAAATTAAAGATACCCATTAGAAAGTAATGCTACATTTCCAACAAAAATTGAGCAACAAATTTGATACCTGCTGTGAGTGTTCAGAGAACTGCTCCCAACTGTGATATTAATATTGCATTGTTTATCAGGAAGGTAACTTGCTGAGTTATTTCAAGTTAAAGGCCAGGGTTATCTCCCACTGAGATAATAGCAGCATATTTCTTTGTACAAAAGTATTGGTCTAATTATGTTTTTAACTGTGCTACTAACTACGGTAGCCATACAGATACATACGTTAGGGTTAAAATGACTTTACATTGTACATTTGGCCCTAAATTATCCTGTTTTTAAAATATATTTGTAAATTTTTACACAGTAGCTTGTTGCCTTGTTTTTGAATTTTATCATTACTGAATTTTAATGTAGTGATTCAGGAAGATTAGCTGCATAGAATTCTTAAACATGTGAATGTTTTAAAAGCAAAGTATATTTTTTTTGTGTTAAAGGATGGTACTAATAATATTTATTAAATATTAGTAATTTTAAGGGGAAGTTACAAATTTAGCATGTGCTAGAGTGAAGAGCGCATTCTTGGTTGTAGTCTGTCAGAATTCTACATTTTGCAGGAGTAAATAAAAAGTAACAAACATATTCAGTCAATATTATGTCAACTAGGCAGTAAATTCAGCAGCACCCTTCAGTCATGTTGTGTGTTTGATAGCTGTTCACAAAGTTTGTAGTAAAAATGTTTCTAGATCCTTTAACTGAAGCTAAACAGATGGGTTGCCAGCCTGGTTTGGTCTCCACCAGAGGCAATGGCAGTATAACATTATGAGGAGGTATAACAGCAATTAGTCTTATTTCTCTTGGTGAGTATTAGTAGTAATATTTTAAACTTCTATAGTCCCTCACACCTGAAGATTTTAGTGCCCTTTAAATATCTGATTTACTGCTCACATTTACTGCTAGGACATACGGGATTACCATTTCCTTTAAATATACTGTAATGCAGTCAAAGAAAATATGAATCTGCAAGGCATTTATAAGGGCTACACAAGCATGTGAGTAACTGGAGATTGTAGTGCATTGCAGAATTAAAACTAAGGTGAGGACTTACATGAATAAATTTAAGTGTTTGAAATAGAAAGGAAGAAAAGGAGAGTAGAAAGAAAATGCTTTTAGTCAGTTCAGCGCAAACTACTTCTCCATGCTGAGCTTATGTAAAAAAATTAATACCTAACAGTAGCAAAATGGCAGGCTAAAGCAACATCCGTAATACTCGGTGAAAGTTCATTATGAGAAATGTTAACTTAGTCTTTACGTTGAATAAGCAGGTAACGCACTGAAGATCTGAACATTTTAACCCCATTCAATAGACAGCAAATGGCAAGGGAAGACTTCCCTTCACTTGTAGCCACAGTTACAGGTGACATGTTTAATAAATGGACTCAGCTCATCCAGGTACAGTCAACTCTTGATTAGCCGAGGATGAATTATTCAGTCTCAGGGTTAAGTGTGCCGCTGATGCAGAGAGACCGGAGCTGGCTCGGCATGAGCTGGTTTCATTTCAGGAGGAGCGCAGGCATGCCCAGGCTGAGCACACAATATGTTCTTGACTGCTTGCCGGGTGCCAGCTGGGGGATCTCCCTGCTCCACACTCATCAGCAGTGCTGCCCTTTTCCCGCTGCACCCTTGCTGAGTGTTCTTATGGCCGAATTTCACATGATCTTGTATTATATGTGGTTTCGTGTTACCCAGGTTATCCAACTCCTTCAGAGTCTGAGAGCATATAATCAAGAGTTGATTGTTGCCTGCTGTTTCCTCTTTACATTTTTTATGTACCAATTTGCTAGGAAACTATATTAAAAGTAGGAATAAAATTTAAAATGCTAATTTTAAAGTTATAACTTATATGTGACTTCAAAATTAGGCTTAGTGCTGCGTTTTAGTAATAGGATTCATTATCTCTTCTAGTGGCAAAAAGACAATCCTACTACTAACTTGGACATTCTGCTCACCCTGGGCTTTTGGTGAAAGGTGAACTTAAACCATTCCTGCAATGTAATTCTTCTGCACAAAATTGTTAAGACCGTCCACTTCAGAATTTTATGTGAAGTAGATGCACTCTGCAATAAATAGGAACTAGCATGAGATTTAAATTTCACACTGTTTCATTTCATACTCATTTCACAAAGAGTATTAATTAAGTTCCACTTTATGATATTTTTACATCTACATTCAGAATTTTAAAATTTTCGTCAGTTGTTTTCAGTGCTTTACTGTAACATGCCATGAGTTTTGGAGTGGCACATATATTCACATATGTGATTTTTGGCTGTGAAACTATATTTTATTCTAACAGAAGGCATCATTGGCACTGCCAGACCCATTGATTCTCAAAGCCCAATCTGTGTCTTGTGAGTTGGCTTTCTATTTATAGACTATATTAGATACAGTCATATGGGAATAGTATAATGGAAATCCGCTTAAGAGAAGTACTCATGTTGCTTTTAAATTAAATTAAATTGTAAATTGTAAATTTTACTACTAATATGTAGATTTCGAACTACTTAAAAAAAAAAATACAATGTTTTAAAGTCTTAGCATAGTCATTTATACAGTTATATTCCAGGATGTAAGATCTAACCAAGCTTCCACTTAATGTAAAAAGCCTAAAAGTTTTTTGGTTACTTCCATGATGGAAATAACGGTGTGTCAAAACACTCTGCCCAGGATGACTTTACCTACCAGGTTAAAGCTTTGAAATCTTTCAGATTCTCTCTATGAAACATCTATAATTGAATTCTTGGTCAATCAATGGCATTACCTCTGTAATCAAAAGATGCCATTTGTTTCATCAACTGCCTCACAGAGAAATATGACAGTATAATATTACACTCAGTGGAATCATGTGAAGTAGATACCTGAAAGGTTAAAATCTACATTTTCACCATTTCTGCCAGGCAGTATCTGAGTAAGAAAAAAAAAAGAAGAGCATTTTGAATAGAAATCTTTTCCTCTGCCCTTTAGTTCCACATAATACGCTAAAATGATAGTTGCAAATTTTTCTTTGAAAGATTTCCAACTTTTTCATCTAATATGTAATATCAGGCTCCTCTTGAAATGGAAACAAGCTGGTATCAGTATTTTTGCTTATTATTCCACCTGTAATTCAGCCCACCTGCATATGTCCCCTCTGGACTTGGCTATAATGTGCAAGCTCGTCTTTTTGTTACAAGGCCAGGGCATTTTCTTATTAATATATGTAACTGTGCTTGTGACATATTCCCAAAGGCTTTGAAGAGCCTTCCTCTGTGTCTTTGAGCAAAATGGAAAATGTGAGACTTCCACAAAAATTTCAAAAGCTTTGATATTGCTAGTAAGACCGTAGGTAGCATTTGTTTTTGGAACGTATGGCAATAAAGATAAGAAAGTGTTTCATATTTAAATCTTTAGTTTTCAGAATTCCTTGTTACCAGCACACAACCACCAGTGAAGTCAGTAAAGTTTCTGCTCTTAAAATGAACTATTTGTCTTCAACTTCCTAGACACTTTGATTTTATATCCTCCCTCCATTCTTCTTTTACATATATACTTATTTCTGTTATGAGAGCACTTCATGGATAATTCACACTCATACATCTGCTCAGATTTTAGACTTCTGACTCTTTGCCTCACAGCAGAACATGCTCTGCTCATCTTTCCCATGCTACTTTGGGCTGTTGCGGTTGTGACCTATTTTCACACTTGCTTCAAGCAGCTTTTGTACAAATAATAAGTTCATCTGAGCTGTGTGTTCACAAAGATTGTCTCTTGCTGAGTAGCTCTCAGTCGTTGAATCATTGTTCTTCCCAACCATAATCAGCTGCCTTTCATCTATGCCCATTTGTTTAATCTGCCTTTTCTCTTCCATCCCTACTTACAGCCTGACGGCATTACTGACTACTCTTCCAATCTCAGCCTTCCCATTCCCATGCACTGTTGGTAAAAATAATTGTTTTACTACATTTTACGCCTTCCTGTGCCCTTCCCTCCCATTAAGGTCAATCTACTATCATTGTCCTCAACAGAATCCATCCAGCATATGTATTTGCAACTTCTTGTTGGCTGTGTGTTGTAAGACTCCCTCTATGTTGATTTTAAGAAAGTTTAAGTTGCTTCAGTCCAAAGACAGAAAGATGGGAAATTCGCTAAGATGCAATTAAAACACCTCATGCAAGCTAAGTGCCTACATTTGATCATTATGCAGCTGCTTGAGACCAGACGGGCTAATTTCACTCAACATAAGATGTACTTGAGAGACCTAGGCATCCACCTCAAGTAATACCGCTTCCTTTAGGCTCACCAAAATATGTAAGCAGCTACAAGCCTGTAAAGTGTGCACAAAACACACAGAAAGCAGAGATGCAACGTGGTGGGGGTTGAACTGTGTTCTTACTCATCACTTCACCTTATGGACGCTGCCCCAGCGGATTTAGCTCCACACCATGAAGGTGTCACCAGGAGTGTACAAGGCACGGCCAAGCTGACAAGAATAGGAGAAGCAGGGTGGAGAAAGAGGAGGGAGAAGGCAGAGGTTGAATAAGAGCTCTGAAGGACCCTGTACCATGATCCTCACTTTTTTCCCCAGTTTTTAGAAGCAGCCCAAATAAAATTGTTAGAGATATAAACCTTATCAAAAGTTTCCATCGATAACAAACCTTCCAAACAATGACTTTTATTCCTTCTTTCTTGCACTCACTCTCAACACTTGTACCTTCACTTTTAGCTGCAACTCCTCATGCCTGCTACAGGGCTCTGCACAGGTATCTTGATTTGCTATTAAGTCTGTTGTTTCTGTCTACTTATTCCTGCAATGCCTGCCAACAGCTGGTAAAGAGGCATGCATTAAACTCTACTCATCCCTCCTGGCTCTAAAACTATATGGGGCTGAAAGGTGTGTATCTCTCATCAGCACACGTTTGGCAGAGGCCCCTTACTGAAGGAAAAAGTGGGTGGGAATTGGAAGAGATGCCGTTCTCTCCTCACTTGCCCCAAGTATTCCCATGCTCAACACCATAAGCACAGAAGAAGAACATAAATCATCTGGGCAGTCTTTGGTTCCTTTAAACCAGATCATGTGAAAGAACCACAACCTCTGTTTTCTAAAATTTTTGTCCTGTGCTCCCAGATTCTTTGAAACCTGTGGTGCACACGCTGACAGGTTTCCTGCAGTAGTGTGAACAAAACCTCCCCATCTCCAGTTTCTCATATCTTAGCCAGGACCTTGGCCATTGATGACAGGAACTCTGCTCTGCTGCAGATCCGCAGAGCTGCTTTACTAGAGCGACTTGGTGATTAACCCACATGCATTGAAGCTCAACATCTGCACAGGGTAATTCCATGCATAGCCAACTCTACACCACCACTGAGATGGTCAGCAGTTGTACAATTGCTCACAGCATGCAAAACTATACACACTAGGTATGTATAACTTCCTATTTCCTGCCTCTACTGCCTGGTCTATCTGGGAGGTTTCTGGGACAATCTTTAAATCCAGTTTTACCTCTTCCACCCGCATTTTTATTATCTCCCTACATGCTGTGTAAACTTCCATTCTATCAACCAAAATTGTAGTCTGCCTTGTACATAAATATTCCTTCTCCTTATATGAAATACCTATGGACACACAGCACATATCTGCAATACTTCTACCTCCCTCAGCTGGGCATGTTTCTTGGGAGACTGCAACTCCACATGTACCCCAAGCACAGCAGCGGTTTGTCTCTCATAAGTAACAAGAATAAGGAGAGTCAGGCTGTGAATTGAGGCCACTCTGTGGTGGAATAAAACCCCGTACATTCAACAGAGATGGAGGTGGAGTCCACGTTTTAGCACTGCTGCTCAGAGATTGTCCTTGCCCAGCTGTGGACATGACCTGCTGTCATGTGGTGAGGGATCTGACAAGCCTTGTTGGCCAGTCTCCCTCGGGAGTTCTTTATAAGGCACTTTCAATTGTCTGCATCATTTATTCAGCCTGATCATTTGATGGTGACGGCTTCAATGAGTGAGGTGTTTGGCAAAGTCCTCAAATTCATTAGAAATGCAGGTCTGTTGCTGGATATGACAGGACCTGGTAACTCATTAGTCACATCTGACAAAGAGCAGAAACTGCTACAATAGGTGTTTGTGATCTTGACTCATTTCAAGTAAGAGTCTGCCACAGTCTGGGCGTTCTTTTTTGAAAAACACAAGGACATCAATGCAGATTCGAGACAACAGCTTCTTGGATGGCATCTTGCATGTCACACAGAATAATCTGTCTAGTGATACACTAATTTATCACTTCCTTCTGGATATGCTTTCAAACTCAGCATTTTTTGGATATGCTGCAACATGGCTAAGATTGCTCAACAATCTTCTTCAGGAATAGCGATATGATTTTTCCCTTCTGAATAATTTTTCAAACAGTTTTTCCTCCTAAAGTTCAGAGAGAACATGTTCTGATGGTGGATATGTGGCGGTCATTTCTAGAACTTGGTTGGCCAAGGACGGAAGTGAATATCCAGACTTGCTACAGGTAGAATGGCACGATCTGGCAGCGTGTTGTGGTGGTGCATCACGAGGATGGCGATGAAGTACTGCACAGGTGAAGCAAGGACTTCACAACATGTAGTTGAAGGAATGGCCAATGTTGCAGCATTCAGTGATTCATCAGAGCTCAACGGTGGGGGCAGCAGTACCCTCATCAGTTTGCTGAATTTGTGGAACTGAAATACCCAGTCAATGACGGATGACGTAGGCAGAAATGTAACTGGCTGTGATATCATCTTATGCCTTGTTCTTCAGCACACCAGGCACAATAAGCGCCTATAATGGCAAACACGGGCAGCTGAAAGAACAGCTTGTTTTAGTTTGGGAATATTCTCTCTTGTTTCAAAATTATTCTTGAATTCAGAGAATTCTGAAACCGAATCCATGATGCAGAAGCACTTATATTGAGTTGCTCAATGCATCCCAGCTGTGCTGATCTAATTTCCAGGCAAGCACGCTATTTCAGTGACTGCAGCAGCCCTTTATGCCGTGAGTGCTTGTTGCTTGTCCTGAGGAGCACAGCTTCCTTCTCTGAGGAGCAGTGCCATGCTCCTGCTGTTTCTGCTCATTCTTCTGCAGGATTACACCCTTCCTGTTGTTGTGTTTGTGGAGTGGGACGTCTGGCAGAAGAAGCCAGCAGCAAACAAGTGTGACTTTTTGTGGTTAGCAATATGAACAAAACCATATCAGCTGCACCTTCACAGGGAGCAACTGTGCGTGAGGTTATTTCCTCATAGGCCAGAAACAAGGTTCTGCATAGAGAGCAGTGACATCTCATCTGGATATTCATACCTCAAGTAATTTAAACTGGCCTTTTATGCATACGTCACATTTTCTGCCTCCTGCTTTCATTTCTCTGTCTGTAGGAGTCTGCTGTCTTTTTCAGAGGGAAAAATGAGCAAGTTCCAACATTACCACTATTGCTACTGTCTCTTTCTTTGCATTTATCAATACCAAGATTTCTCTTCACCTTTCCTTCTTTGGTCCTTGCATCTCTTCAGGAACCCATCAAAAGCCTGACATGGCAAATGCTGGCTTTGATTGTTATAATGTTGTCCTCTTCATTGGTGACTTACTCAGTTGCCAGCTAGCAGCCTGTCTGGTTTTGTCCATATGTCATTTCTTGGCTGGCACAGAAAAACCAAACTGTTGGCAATAGATATATTTGCTGCTTACTAATTGCCTTTTCTAATTCTTTGAAACTTGACTGTTTTTTTATAAATTCATGAAAAAAGGGTATAGTGGTGCTGTTAATATTATTGATCCTGCTTTTTTGAAATGCTTAGCTAGCAACACCAGTAGGTCATTACTATAGCTGGGCACATGCTCTACATTAAAAGTAACACTATGAAATTAAACAATATACCAAATATAGCTAAGATAGTACACTACGTCACCATAAGTATATCACCAACAGTGATCCATAGTAAAGTATGTAGATGTCAAGTCTTGCCATTGATGATTGAAAACTACACCCTGTTCCTAAATAACAATATTTCTGGAAGATATTACATGTGCTTTGTTGAATTGTTGCTACAGAAAGCTGATTATTCACCTGGGTATCATGTAGTCATGGCTGTTTGGAAATGCTCTGAAATAAACTCAGTGGCTTTTTCCTTTTAGAAGACTAAAATTTAAGATACTTAGGTGATTTTAATTGTTTATATACAAAATGACAGTCCTGGCTGGAAGTAGTTAATGGTTTCCACTTCCAAAAGGTCTATAATGAATAAAAGGAAAGGTTCTCGTATGAAAAGTATGAGATTCATGGGGAAATTTGCAAAACATCAGGGCTTAGTAATTTAGGTCCACTCGAGAATTAATTTAACTCATGGTTTAGAAAACTGGAATGCCAAAGACATTCAGTTTAGTAGCTTCGGAGATGATACGCAAGCTTTAGTGACAACAGTGTCACTATAGAGCAATTTACGAAATTGTTTCAACAACAGTCTCTGTTGCCTTCATGAACTATGTTTATAAAGATTTACTTTTTATTCTGTTTACTCCAATACTGTATTGTTTTTAGCACTGCTAGAGCTGTCTTTTTTACTTGTGAGCTTTTTGCTATATCTTTCAATATGCAAGGGTGAACCAGCAGAATAAGGAGAGAAATGGAAAGTACAAAGAAATCGAAAGTTCAAAGCTTTCACAGAATGCCTTTAGGTTCTTGAAGTCTTTCAAGTAGAAAAGTATGATGAAAATTAAATACTTGCTGGTGCTAAAACATAATTAAGAGATAATGATGGATAGCGCAATATACAAAATTTAAACAAGAGTCATAATATATTATTAATATCTAAAATATTTATCCAGAAGCAATTTTTCAAGCACATCCCAATATTTTGGTTTTTATGTACACAGATATAATTTTAATGATCTGAAATAAAGACTTGCTAGTGAGGATTGATGGCTTTCGTCTATGATATTGTTGCATTTAGGTCACAGTTCAAATAAGGCTTTCTTCACTAGTAAATTCAAGCCATTGAAAGTTGGCTATCCTATTTTAATTTGGGTTTAAAAACTTTTTTGTTGTATATGAGCTTGTCCATTCCTCAATTTTTGCTAAACACCAACAACTGTGTCTGGAGTGATGTTCAAAGATGTGCTTATGGCTTTTTTTTTTTTCTTGAATGTGTACGTGGTGAAGCTTCACACTGCAAACTGTAGGCTACCTTTAAGTATCTAATCTAGGTAAGGTTTAAAGCATCTATGTTTAGTTTGTATAGTCGACAGAGAGAGATACCTCCAGAGGAACCTGGAAGGATTGAAGCTGCACACCTATTTTAAGATAATGAGATTACCTCCTTTAGCGTTAACTTGATTTCAACTGGGGGTAAGTTCATGCTCTCAAGTGTAAAACTTCATCTGAATAAAACTGTGATTTTTTAAATAGGTCTTAAATATTTTTAAGAGGCGATATGAAACTAGTCATAATGTTGTAACACAAAATGAGCTGTTTAGCCATTTAGAAGAAATAGAGTTTGGAAGTATCAAAAGGGAGAAGATCTGCTGGTGGAAAGTGTCATGTAGGAAAATGAAGTATGCTTTGCCTTAAAGCTTATACTACAAAAGAGCATAGTGGCTGTGCTGCATCAAACCAAATGTCTGTGTAGGCCAAAATATCTGTCCAGAGCAGCAGTCAGTAACCCTTTTTTGTCCATGGAGCAGGTATTTAGTCAGAGATGCATCTGGATAATGCGGGTATTTAGTTAGAGAGAGGCATGAAGAACGGGTAAGATCAATGTCAAATAGCAAATGCCCAGAAAAGTGTATGAATACTGGTGATCCTATATTTCCTCTACTTATAGATAAAGATAGAAAAGTATTTTGCTGTTAATATTTGAAATATAGATGCTGGCGCACCAAAGCATGAGGCCTGCAAATAGATACAGATACACTTTGGGAAATAATTTTGCAAACTATGTATTTTCCCTAGAATTTAATACATCTTGCCCAAAATAAAATTTCACCCATAAAAAGTAGACGATTTTGTTGGCAAATGATAAACTGCTTATTTTAAAGCCGACATTAAACTTTACCTACCTAAAATACTTTTGAAGTAACTATTATTCATAGATCCTTTGTAATACCTTTATGACTTACTCATTAAATTTTAAAATATGATAATGTTTTATGTTTAAAGCAGAGAAAACTTGGAGACACCAAAGCACATCACTTGGTGTCCTGAAAAGAGCTGAGAAAATAATTCATAATTTATTTGCAGGATTTTAGGTTTTTTCTCTCCTTCATGAATACTTCACATA
Organism: Fulmarus glacialis; assembly: GCF_000690835.1. NCBI lineage: Eukaryota > Metazoa > Chordata > Aves > Procellariiformes > Procellariidae > Fulmarus > Fulmarus glacialis. The sequence goes on along the minus strand of NW_009203164.1, from coordinate 1,298 downwards.
GAACAGTTTCCCAGTATCAAATTTTTAGGTGTTGAGAACTGGGTTAGTTTTAAGTTAAATTCATAATTTTTAGTCAATAGGTTTTTTTGTCAACAGTCATTGAATTTACAAACACTTGACATGTTTGGACTGATGGATATTTTTGTCCCTTAGCTGTTCTTCTAATAGAAATGAGAATAAATAATGATTTTTTTTGTAGAGGTTAGCATCTCAGGCTTCAGATGTCTCTGTGGTTTCCTGTCTGGGTTTCTGAGGTCCATGACCAATGATATTGAAATTCCTTCACTGGAGAATGTTTATTAAAAATAGAATATAATATCATTTCCCCTAAAAATGAGTGAATACTACAATGTTTGTGACAATGAAAAAGAGTATTAAGTGTAGATGTTTCTAAACTTACAAGAAGTTTGTTATGGGATCAATGACAACATGAAAAGTAGGAGAAGAGAAAAAACTATAATCAAACAATAGAGATCAGTAACAGGGAACTAAAAGTGCTTTTATAGAATTCAGGAGAGATGGAATTTCCCACCCTCATGTTTTCTTCATAGTATGAAAGAGTATCCACAGTCTGAGAAGTTTATTCGCACAGAGCAGTGGCACTGATTAAAGTCTAGTTGGTTGTAGGTAAGCATCTGACCTTGAGAATGATAGTCTCCTAGTTCTAAATAATATTGCTCTGTGCTTGAAAGTTTTAAATGTCAATAAGATGGTGAAGGATATTAACATAGTCTGCATAAGAAAAAAAATTACACCCCTTTCTGCATTTGATTGTAAAATATTTGTAAGCTCTCTAGCCTTACATATATAGTTACTTAAATTGAATGTATCTTTTTTCAGACACCTAGTTTTACTTAGAAAACTAGGCACACAGTGTTTGTTCCTATGCAGTGTTTCCACTAGCATTGAGTATTTCTTTCTTCACTTCACTAGCAATCGGAGATTTATTTATCACAGAATCATAGAATAGTTTGGGTTGGAAGGGACCTTTAAAGGTCATGTAGTCCAACCCCCCTGCCGTGGGCAGGGACACCTTAAACTAGATCAGGTTACTCAGAGCCCCGTCCAGCCTGACCTTGAATGTTTCCAGGGATGGGGCATCTACCACCTCTCTGGGAAACCTGTTCCAGTGTTTCACCACCCTCATTCTAAAAAATTTCTGCCTTATATCTAGTCTAAATCTACCCTCTTTTAGTTTAAAACCATTCCACCTTGTCCTGTCGCAACAGGCCCTGCTAAGAAGTTTGTCCCCATCTTTCTTAATAAGCACTCTTTAAGTACTGAAAGGCTGCAATAAG
>NW_009203163.1:0-5834 GCF_000690835.1 Fulmarus glacialis | reverse complement strand
GGTGGGTGGGGGCAGGGGCAGGGGGGGAAGGAAGCCTTTTCCTGTATGAAGAGTCTGCATGATGCTGTGTACAGAGAATTTCTGTCTCTTCTCTGCTTACTGTTTGACTCCATCTATGACTAAGATAGTCCTTGTTCCAAGAAAATAATCATTTAAAAACTTATTAATTTAATATAGGTTTAACTTACTGTGTAATTTTATAATCTCGCCCAATTACCTTAAGTAGTTTTTTTACTTCTACAAAATGGTAGAAATTCAAGTCCTTTTCAACTTATTGCAGAGTTTTTTCCACTGTCCTGCAATAAAAGGAGTATTTTAGGAGGGTTAGGCTTTGTTTGCCTTAACTATCCTGGTGCAGTGTGGAATATAAGTTGTCAGTGATAGCATGCAACACGTTTTGTAGCAGTGTAATTTACATAGCTGGGTGGAAAAGCAAACAAACTGTGCAGAATGGAAAGCACCTTTCTATTAAATTCTCTCCAGACTAGTTGTGTCTGTGTTACATCTACTTAACTATTATCAGGTAAATTTAATGCCAGTACAAGAATGTGCTTGGCGATGAGTGAAATACTTAATTTTCATGTCCAACGCTGGCCTTAATTTTCTTCAAGATTTGAAAGACCTGTTCCCTGCTTTCTCTGTGACCTAGTCCGTTACAGTCTGCTACTTGTAAAGGTGTCAATAGGTATGATTAGGTACAATCTCTCACCAGCACGACTATGCCAATAAATGAACCTAGTATTGACACTGATGTACAGACAGATGGGTGCTGTTACTGGTGTAGCTTCGGTTGTGTTTGAAGTATGCTGCTGTTATCTGTGCCTGCAGTGAGAGGCACTAATGAGAATCAAAAGCACTTCAAGATGGGCATGATGCTCTCATACAACACTGTCAATAAAAATGGCATCGTGTCTGGACTTGTTTGAAGGCCTTTTTGTGTAGTCAGAATGCTATCAGTAAAGCAAAACCCAAACAAAACAAAAAAAACCCAGACTTGTAAACAGGAATTTAATCTTGTAGAATCTGTTGCTGCTTTGGCCTGTAATTACGCTTTGGCTTTCCCATACTTCTCTCCTGAGCAAAGCCAATGTATTCTCATGAAGTGGCAAAGCCCAGTAATGCAGAAGTGGGCCATTCCTAAATGTCTGATTTGTACTTTGTAATGGAAAACTGATGATCTTCAGGTTGGTAGTTCTGGTATTATTCTCGCTAATTCATCAAACTGGAGTTACATTTGTCTTCATTGCCTGTAGTCAGGAGCTTTGAAGCCCTGATTGACCTGAATTATCTGGGTTTTCTTTTAAAATTCTGTGATCTGTGTTTTACAGGAGTAATCCAAACCTAGGTTTCTCTAAATCTGGAAAACACATAGGAAATATGAGAAGTTCACTGCATTCAGCATAGATGATGAACTTGTGTCTATTAACTAACTGTGCATACACACACACAAGTTTATGTAGTTACTGTGCATACTAACTAGATAGGCATAAATATGCATAATCACATTTTCTGTAGATGTAAGGAAGCAGATGACTGTACAGAAAGTTCTTACAGTTCCTTGTGTTGAAAATAAATGGAAAATGATGGAAATAGCAGATGCAAAACCAGTCATGTCATTATAACCCAAAACAAGTTACATGTGCAAATTAAGACTAGAAACTTAGGGCTAGCTTTTGTACAGTTTTGAATACACGAACTAGGATAATGAATAATGTCAAGTTTTCTGAATATGTAATACAACTCCTGCTATATACTATAAAATAACTTACCAGTATAATTTTTAAATTTCACTAGCATTATTAAGAGTAAAACTTTTATTTAGACAAGGCTTTACTATTTGCAGCACTGATGTATGAGAGCAATGGGAGCAAATAATTACAGGGAAATAGAATTCTACCTGCAAAGCGATCTCAATTTGGGGCAGTGGGCCAACAAATGAAGGCTTTGAAACCTTGACAAGAGACCTAGATGTAAGCTTGTAGTTGCAAAATCCGCACATCATTTTGGTTGGATTCATTTTGGAGTGTTCTGAAAAAATGATACTTGCTAAAGGAGATAAGGACCTAGAAGTTGCACAATGTCCTTAGTACTAACAGTAATTTGTAGTGATGGAAAAAGTTGAATATACGCTGACAAGCGCAAGTTCTAGTTCACTTCATTTAGATTCTTGAAGGGCTTGTGTGATTCATCTGGTTTAGGGAACTCTCATTTTAGATGTGAATCATAAAAGATAATGTGTTATGTGAGTTGTTAAAGTTCAGTGCTCGTGAGTCTTCACTGGAGCATGAAGAATAAATGGTTTCCATTACCTGAGAGAAGTCTGTGTGGTATTTACTCGTAAGTTTGTTGCATCTTGGTTTGTTCATGTCTCTCATTCAACGTACTACATAAGGTGATAAATTGTTCTAGTCACTTGTATGACAGGCATTGTAGTCAAAAATCTACTTTCATAGTCACGGTTCTGCACCTGTAATTGGGGAGAGCAGCGGTCTGAATAGACTTAGGTTTATTAATAATACTGGATTTTAATCAAATATAATCCCAAACTCCTGGCTTTTGCTTTTCTAATAGCTTTTAGTTATTGGAAAAATATTATTAAAAAAATTAAGTGACCCATTCCTCTGGTATTAAGCTATTAGAGGCATTCATTCAGTTGAATGACTATGACCAATATGAATAATGCATTACCCACTTCCTATTGGTATATTATGAGCTCTCTGTATTAGCTTAATTACTTGTTCAATTTTAGTAACAAAGTATCATCTAAGATCTTTAATATACATTTTAAAAGTACAGCTAAAAAGAAACTTTATCAAACTCTGGAACAGATGGCTGGAGGAGGTGGTAAAATCTCCATCCTTGGAGATTTTTGGAACTAAACTGAGCAACCTGCTAACTCCAAAGTCATATCCAGCTTTAAAGGTGGTGCTGCTTTGAGGGGGCACGGAGGGTGGTGGAGCAGATGACCTTCAGAGGTGCTTTCCAACATTTTTTTCTGTTTCTAATGTATTGATTAAAAGCAGGCTTCTGCTTCTGTGGTTCTGTCAATCTCCTCCTTGTTAAATGCATCACTGTGCATTTTCTTTGGGGATTTGCTTGGGGTTTTTTTGTTTTGTTGCACCAGTGTGTATTGAGGGGTAGATGATTTTTTTTTTTAAATTATAATTCTAGTAATAAAACTTATCAGTAAAAATTAAAATATTTTGATTTTTGCAAGTCAGCTTGAAAGTACCAATTTTTTTTTTTCTGACTCTGAGGTTAAAAATGACAAGGCTAAGTGTGTCTTCAGGAGTCCCGCACTCGTGTATACAGACCAAATGGAATTACTCTGTACCCTTTCCCGCAGTTAGGCATTTGTGCAGGCATTTAGGCATTAGTGTGGCCTTTTTTTTTTCTTCCTCTTGTTTTCAAACTGCATACTGAATTAATCACTTCTATTAACATCTTACCTACTGAGACTAGATTGTTGGGCAAGTCATGACACTTCCATTGAGTGTACTAATGGAGTAGAGTGGATAAGTATATACAAACTATGCATCTCCTATTTTCAAAAATCGGGAAGTTTTTAGGTTCTATTAAGCTGTTCTTACTGGAGGTACTGACTAGCCTTTATCCCGTATCTCAACAGTAGGAGGGGGGAAAAAACTCATAAAGATACAGTAAATCTAGAGTGGCTAGTAATGCAACTTAGTTGTTCATATATGTAAAGCTCCAATCATACAGGAAACTTATTAAAAAGGAAAACACTGTCATGAACTTAAAATGATTATAAAGTATTTGATCCTTTGTTTTATACCTGGACAAAATTAGATCCAGAAGTCATCCATGTATTTAAAATATATATATGGTAAGTTTTCGGATAAAATTTGCTCTTCTGTATTCAGTTTTATTTCAGCTATATGCTGTTTGCAGCACAGGATGTATAAGATATGAAACTATTCTGAGTTGATACATAGAGTTCAAGATAGTTTTTAAACTAAGGTTTTAGCTGTGTAGTAATAGCAATATTATAAAAATGTTAGGTATTGAAATAATAGCACAGACTGGACATTTTAGAGGCTTGTTGAAATTACACCTATCTGTTGCAGAAAGGTCAGAAAACTTCCCTTGTAACCTGATGCTGATATTCATTGAATGCATTTTTCTGCCGGATACACTGATACTAAGTATATGCTATACTATAGGGTTGTTCTTCAAACTACTAACAGTAAGTAAAGTAAAAAATAAGATTTGATGTAAATAAAAAAAAAACCAAAACCAAAAACCAACAAACCAAAAAAACCTACAAACTTTTATGAATGACATCATCATGATTCAGCATCTGAATGAACTTTACTTATGCAAAAAAATTGTAGTAGCCTTATGAAAAGTACTTGCATTATTATCCATTGCTAAATTATATCAGAAGAATACATAAGAAATTGTATTATACTGTGTACTTCTGTGCTCAGTTCTTAAATGAAATGAAATAGGGGGTAAGGAATCTCAGGAACAGAAAACTAAACAACGGAGGAATAAGAAGGGGAGGATGATAAGCTACCACGGCCAAATACAGGGTATGTATAAAACTGTCTTAGCAAATGCTGAGTTCCCAAAGTGTGTTTAAACAAGTTATAAATGGTCATATTAGTGTTCTGTTAGTATGAAAACCTTGCTATCACTTAGATATTCATAATACAGCCCTGCCGCTAAGTGTCATTACATGCATTTGGTGTGTAAATTATCATCTATAAGATACAAGCTTACTCCTAAAATTCACCTGGGCTATGCGCTATTAGAGTGTGTCTATACCATGAGCCCTTGGGAATCCTGTCAGGGTACATCTTCTTTTTTGCTCAGTTGTCATACTGATTCACCACTTGGTTTCAAGTAATGTTTTAAAAAAAAGATCTCGTGGAATAACAGATACTGGAGGAAATACGAACTCTGGACTCCCTCTGATCCTGATTTAATATCTGTTGTTTTTTAAATTACATTTGCTATATCTAATGTTCTAACTCTCCTAGCTATCATTAAAATCCAATTGCCTAGTAAAAAGATATAGGCATCTTTCCCCCCCCAAAAATCTGGTTTTGTTTCTAAGCCTGAAGAGTTTTGTTACTGCAGTCTTGCAAATCAGATAGGAAATTCATTGCTTCAAGTTCTGATGCTTCTACCTGGCTTTGTTGTGGATTTTAAAATTCCTGGTTTGTCTTACTTGGCAAATAATTACTTGAGCCAATCAGGAAAGCAGATTTTTACAAACTAAATTAGGTGGGATTGTGGATTAAACTCAGAAGCCGCCTTTTTTAATGAACAATAAGTTTATGATTACTTTGAGATTACAAATTTGAATGTTATCTTTTTAGTGCTAAAGATGGTCAGAAATTAGTTTATTTGATTCCCCCCCCCCTTATTGTTCTGTTAATTTCCAGTTTAAAGGAAGACTTTATCTCCAAGAAACTATTTAGCCTTTAATCTCAACTTTGCATATCCCCAAATCTAACTGCTAAGTGCTTTGCTTTTTTTTTTTTTTTTTTTTTATTTCTCCTGTCCAGCTCTGCCTTCTGTAGGGGACATGCAAAAACCTGAAAGGAGGGCAACAAGGTAAATGTTACATGATGGCAGAACCACAGGACTGGTGTTGGTTGGAAGGGCATCCAACAAATGCACCAAGTTAGCCATGGCTCGATCTAGGTGAGCCCTGGCAACGTGTGAGGAGGGAGGTTTTTCTTTTTCCTCGCGTGAAGCCTCGCTGTTTCGCTCCTTACAGCTTAATCTCTTTTAGAGAGTAAGAACCATCTGCCTCCAGCGCCTTTCAGGAAACAGCCAGTAGGGGTCAGAAAACATGAGAA
>NW_009203162.1:0-2425 GCF_000690835.1 Fulmarus glacialis | reverse complement strand
GCCCCGTCCTCGTCAGCCTCCCGCGACCCCCAGACGAGCCGGGCCGCCCCGCCTCGCTGCAGGCTGCGCCCCCCCGCCCTCAGAACGCTGCAGAGCGGGCGCCCTTCAGAGACTGTGAGCGCTGCAGGTGTCTCAGAACACTGACTAGATCCCAGCTCAAGCCTCGGTGCATAACGACCTTTGTCTGTTGCAATTTGCTTTGCTGGGGTTTTAATCTTCTCTGGACTAGGTCTGGAAGTTCCTATTATCCCTATAAACGTCCGATCTCCTGTAGCTGACGCAAAGGTTCTGGCCTTACTGGTAACTCTCAGCAGCAGGTCTCGCAAGCTAATAGTGTGAAGAAGTATTTCACTCGGCATGTTTTCTTAAACTTGCTCCCGCCTTTGTTCAGTGACTGACCTGTTTTCTGTTGCATGATAAAAGGTGTACAGAAACCTACAATTTGGCTTCACAACACTGCTCATTACTTCTTATATTTATCAGGTCTCCCACTTAATCATCTCATCTAAAAATAAATCCAAGCCACCTCAGCCCTGCAGACCCTGTAGAATTCTCCCCAAGCATTTAGTAATTTCCAGAACTCGTCTCTGAATCCAGCTATTTCATCTATGTCCTTTTTGAGGTACAGTGACTTGAACTGAATACGTTATTTCAGGTGAGCATGTAACACATTTATATGACAGCTTTCTAATACTTCCAGAGTTATTTTATCCTGTTCCTTCTGCATTCTAATGATGCTTGCTCTTTAGAAAGCGGCTACATGTTGAGTCTTTGAGCTTTCCCAGTGATACAAAGATCTTTTTTTCTGGGTTTTTACAGTTAATTTAGAACCTAGCCAGGAGTATAAATTGTTCCAATTAATTCCTCTGTGCACATTACTTTGCATTTGTTAAAATTGAATTTTGCCTGTCATCTTGTTACCCATTCACTCCACCATTTTTTGTACCCTTTGAAGATCATCACAGGCACCTCTGGTCTTAATTGACCTAAATAATTGTTGTGCAGTTTGCATTTCTTGCCTCTCCTCTATTAATCTCCTCTTGCAAAATACGTGTGTGTGTGTGTGTATGTTTATGTGTAAACATAGCAGATTAAGCACCTGCATCTTTTGGGGGAATTTAGATACATCACTCCCCAGACTTTCTGCAATGACATTAGTTTCCCTGTCTATTTCTGGAAAAAGCTTTTCCTGAGATAGAGTAACATCATACCTGCCTTTGTGGCTCCATCAGACTAGTCTCTCATAATTGACCTATGATCAACTAATACATTTTCCTCAGTTGTTTCTGGTTAATAAGCTTTTGGCATACAACTGAAATTCTTATTATTAGCCCATCAGAGTCAAAAATCTCTGTGTGATATGCATACATCTCTGGGTCGGCAGCTTAACAAAAATTAGCATAGTTACATGCCTGACCTCTAGCTGGGGTGAACTCAGTCATTCACTAGCTATAATGTAAAATATAGACTATTAAATAATCTTCATTGGACTTCTTGTAATGTGTTGTGCTCTTTGCATTTAAGGCCTTTGCTCCATATGGCCATACAAATATGTGCTTTTTGCGTTCTAGGGACAGCAGATATTTGACAATGAATTTTCAATACCATTTTTGCTGCCTAATCATAAGGCATTTAACTTGTCCCGGCCTGAAAGCACTTACTCCAATACAGCCAGATGTCCTCTGACACTGTCCTTTCCCCAGCAAAGTGTCGTTGGAAACAGTTCTGCAGACAGTTTCCGTGGAGTTCATTGATGGAGCATTATGGTGGATGTTTGGTTGAGTAAGAATTCAGCTCACGCACACTTAGGAATGCACAAAGTTCCAAAAATTTCCACAGAAATTTCCTGAATTTCCTGAACTCCCTCGGTGAGCCTGACCTGTGCCCAGAGAGGTGTACCCGTGTGTCAGGGCTCTGCAGCTCGAGGTGCTCACCGGGGTTAGGTGGGAGTCAGGTGGAAGTCGTCATCCCAAAGCCCTGCAAAAGGCTCTGGCATGGCAGAGAAGCCTTCCTCCTCCTCCTCCTCATGGAGGCTAAGGAAAACTGCTTTAAAAGAGAAGCAGAAGGAGACAATCCTGAAGCCTGTTTACCTCTAATGCCAATGAAATCAAAATGGGAAACACGCTAGGCTAATCATGGCAGCGGGATCAAGAGAGAATTAGGGACCAGATCTGACTGGCAGAGAGGATTTAAAATCCACTTTGTCTCATGTGTGGAGAGAGATTCTGACTTTGCTTCTTACAGCCATATTTTTCAAATCTGGAGCAACTCCAAAATTACCCAAGGAGCTCCTCGACTTATTTCTATCCATATCCAGACCACTCTTTTCCAAGACAGGCGTTATAAACCGCAGCTGAACAAGGCTCAGGAGTGCCGTGCCACCCAGCCCGGGGCCGCGGGTGCTCCGGGGGCTCCGTGCCGGCCA